>NW_026736122.1:0-83271 GCF_949786415.1 Peromyscus eremicus
TCTGGTAAGAAGAGTCACTATTGCGCTGCCATTGCCATACACAGGACAAATAGCACTGGCATCTGTTCCCAGCAAGTACAGTGTATTGGACTGAAGAGGATCTACTGTTCTTGTCAGGTTCCTAAGCAGACTTGAACTAGATATGGCCGTGTGTGTAGGAAGCACATTTTTTTTGTTCTGAGCAAGCTCACTTTTCGGAACACATAGGAAACACAGTAGAGTTGAGTGCTCTTTTCTCAAAAGCAGAGTGTGTTTCATGTAAGGCGAGCTAGCATTTGTTTCTCAGTCCTAAATGGAGTTGAATCACATGCAGTTTCTGGTCCTACTAGCAAGAGTTGTTTTCTGGTAAGGAAAGTCACTATTGCGCTCCCATTGCCATACACAGTGCAAATAGCACTCGCGTCTCTTCCCAGCAAGTACAGTGTATCGGACTGAAGAGGAGCTACTGTTCTTGTCAGTTTCCTAAGCAGAGTTGAACTAGATATGGCCCGTGTGTGTAGGAAGCACAGTTCTTTTGTTCTGAGCAAGCTCACTGTTCGTACCCCATAGGAAACACAGTAGAGTAGAAGAGTGCTCTTTTCTCAAAAGCAGAGTGTGTTTCATGGAAGGCAAGCTAGCATTTGTTTTTCAGTCCTAAATAGAGTTGAATCATATGCAGTTTCTGGTCCTACGAGCAAGAGTTGTTTTCTGGTAAGGAAAGTCACTATTGTGCTCCCATTGACATCCACAGTGCAAATAGCACTGGCGTCTGTTCCCAGCAAGTACACTGTATTGGACTGAAGAGGAGCTACTGTTCTTGTCAGTTTCCTAAGCTGAGTTGAACTAGATATGGGCCGTGTGTGTAGGAAGCACAGTTCTTTTGTTCTGAGCAAGCTCACTTTTCTGAACACATAGGAAACACAGTAGAGTAGAAGAGTGCTCTTTTCTCAAAAGCAGAGTGTGTTTCTTGGACGTCGAGCTAGCATTTGTTTCCCAGTCCTAAATGGAGTTGAGTCACATGCAGTTTTTTGTCCTACGAGCAAGAGTTGTTTTCTGGTAAGACGAGTCACTATTGTGCTCTAATTGTCATACACAAGGCGAATAGCACTCGCGTCTCTTCCCTGCAAGTACAGTGTATTGGACTGAAAAGGAGCTACTGTTCTTGTCAGTTTCCTAAGCAGAGTTGAACTAGATATGGCCCTTGTGTGTAGGAAGCACAGTTCTTTTGTTCTGAGCAAGCTCACTGTTCGGACCCCATAGGAAACACAGTAGAGTAGAAGAGTGCTCTTTTCTCAAAAGCAGAGTGTGTTTCATGTAAGGCGAGCTAGCATTTGTTTCCCAGACCTAAATGGAGTTGAATCACATGCAGTTTCTGGTCCTATGAGCAAGAGTTGTTTTATGGTAAGGAAAGTCACTATTGTGCTCCCATTGCCCTACACAAGGCAAATAGCACTCGCGTCTTTTCCCAGCAAGTACAGTGTATTGGACTGAATAGGAGCTAATGTTCTTGTCAGTTTACTAAGCAGAGTTGAACTAGATATGGTCCGTGTGTGTAGGAAGCACAGTTCTTTTGTTCTGAGCATGCTCACTCTTTGGACCCCATAGGAAACACAGTAGAGTAGAAGAGTGCTCTTTTCTCTAAAGCAGAGTGTGTTTCTTGTAAGGCGAGCTACCGTTTGTTTCCAGTCCTAAATGGAGTGGAATCACATGCAGTTTCTGGTCCTACGAGCAAGAGTTGTTTTCTGGTAAAGAAAGTCACTATTGCGCTCCCATTGCCATACACAGTGCAAATAGCCCTCGCGTCTGTTCCCAGCAAGTACAGTGTATTGGACTGAAGAGGAGCTACTGTTCTTCTCAGTTTCCTAAGCAGAGTTGAACTAGATATGGCCCGTGTGTGTAGGAAGCACAGTTCTTTTTTTCGAAGCAAGCTCACTGTTCTGGCCCTATAGGAAACACAGTAGAGTAGAAGAGTGCTCTTTTCTCAAAAGCAGAGTGTGTTTCTTGTAAAGCGAGCTAGAGTTTGTTTCCCAGTCCTAAATGGAGTTGAATCACAAGCAGTTTCTGGTATTACGAGCAAGATTTTTTTTCTGGTAAGAAGAGTCACTATTGCGCTGCCATTGCCATACAGAGGACAAATAGCACTGGAATCTGTTCCCAGCAAGTACAGTGTATTGGACTGAAGAGGATCTACTGTTCTTGTCAGGTTCCTAAGCAGACTTGAACTGGATATGGCCGTGTGTGTAGGAAGCACAGTTTTTTTGTTCTGAGCAAGCTCACTGTTCGGAACACATAGGAAACACAGTAGAGTAGAAGAGTGCTCTTTTCTCAAAAGCAGAGTATGTTTCATGTAAGGCGAGCTAGCATTTGTTTCCCTGTCCTAAATGGAGTTGAATCACATGAAGTATCTGGTTCAACGAGCAAGAGTTGTTTTCTGGTAAGGAAATTCACTATTGCGCTCCCATTGCCATACACAGTGCAAATAGCACTCGCGTCTGTTCCCAGCAAGTACAGTGTATCGGACTGAAGAGGAGCTACTTTTCTTGTCAGTTTCCTAAGCAGAGTTGAACTAGATATGGCCATGTGTGTAGGAAGCACAGTTCTTTTGTTCTGAGCAAGCTCACTGTTCGGACCCTGTAGGAAACACAGTAGAGTAGAAGAGTGCGCTTTTCTCAAAAGCAGAGTGTGTTTCTTGTAAGGTGAGCTAGCGTTTGTTTCCCAGTCCTAAATGGATTTGTATCACATGCAGTTTCTAGTCTTATGAGCAAGAGTTGTTTTCTGGTAAGGAAAGTCACTATTGCGCTCCCATTGCCATACACAGTGCAAATAGCACTCGCGTCTGTTCGCAGCAAGTACAGTGTATCGGACTGAAGAGGAGCTACTTTTCTTGTCAGTTTCCTAAGCAGAGTTGAAGTAGATATGGCCCGTGTGTGTAGGAAGCACAGTTCTTATGTTCTGAGCAAGCTCACTGTTCTGGCCCTATAGGAAACACAGTAGAGCAGAAGAGTGCTCTTTTCTCTAAATCAGAGTGTGTTACTTGTAAGGCGAGCTAGCGTTTGTTTCGCAGTCCTAAATGGAGTTGAATCCCATGCAGTTTCTGGTACTACGAGCAAGAGTTGTTTTATGGTAAAAAGAGTCACTATTGCGCTGCCATTGCCATACACAGGACAAATAGCACTGGCGTCTGTTCACAGCAAGTACAGTATATTGGGCTGAAGAGGATCTATTGTTCTTGTCAGGTTCCTAAGCAGACTTGAACTAGATATGGCCGTGTGTGTAGGAAGCACAGTTTTTTTGTTCTGAGCAAGCTCACTGTTCGGACCCCATAGGAAACACAGTAGCGTAGAAGAGTGCTTTTTTCTCAAAAGCAGAGTGTGTTTCTTTAAGGCGAGCTAGCGTTTGTTTCCCATTCCTAAATGGAGTGGAATCACATGCAGTTTGTGTTCCTACGAGCAAGAGTTGTTTTCTGGTAAGGAAAGTCTCTATTGTGCTCCCATTGCCATACACAGTGCAAATAGCCCTCCCATCTGTTCCCAGCAAGTACAGTGTATTGGAAAGAAGAGGAGCTACTGTTCTTGTCAGTTTCCTAAGCAGAGTTGAACTACATATGGCCCCTGTGTGTAGGAAGCACAGTTCTTTTTTTCTGAGCAAATTCACTGTTCTGGCCCTATAGGAAACACAGTAGAGTAGAAGAGTGCTCTTTTCTCAAAAGCAGAGTGTGTTTCTTGTAAAGCGAGCTAGAGTTTGTTTCCCAGTCCTAAATGGAGTTGAATCACATGCAGTTTCTGGTCCACGAGCAAGAGTTGTTTTCTGGTAAGAAGAGTCACTATTGCGCTGCCATTGCCATACACAGGACAAATAGCACTGGCATCTGTTCCCAGCAAGTACAGTGTATTGGACTGAAGAGGATCTACTGTTCTTGTCAGGTTCCTAAGCAGACTTGAACTAGATATGGCCGTGTGTGTAGGAAGCACATTTTTTTTGTTCTGAGCAAGCTCACTTTTCGGAACACATAGGAAACACAGTAGAGTTGAGTGCTCTTTTCTCAAAAGCAGAGTGTGTTTCATGTAAGGCGAGCTAGCATTTGTTTCTCAGTCCTAAATGGAGTTGAATCACATGCAGTTTCTGGTCCTACTAGCAAGAGTTGTTTTCTGGTAAGGAAAGTCACTATTGCGCTCCCATTGCCATACACAGTGCAAATAGCACTCGCGTCTCTTCCCAGCAAGTACAGTGTATCGGACTGAAGAGGAGCTACTGTTCTTGTCAGTTTCCTAAGCAGAGTTGAACTAGATATGGCCCGTGTGTGTAGGAAGCACAGTTCTTTTGTTCTGAGCAAGCTCACTGTTCGTACCCCATAGGAAACACAGTAGAGTAGAAGAGTGCTCTTTTCTCAAAAGCAGAGTGTGTTTCATGGAAGGCAAGCTAGCATTTGTTTTTCAGTCCTAAATAGAGTTGAATCATATGCAGTTTCTGGTCCTACGAGCAAGAGTTGTTTTCTGGTAAGGAAAGTCACTATTGTGCTCCCATTGACATCCACAGTGCAAATAGCACTGGCGTCTGTTCCCAGCAAGTACACTGTATTGGACTGAAGAGGAGCTACTGTTCTTGTCAGTTTCCTAAGCTGAGTTGAACTAGATATGGGCCGTGTGTGTAGGAAGCACAGTTCTTTTGTTCTGAGCAAGCTCACTTTTCTGAACACATAGGAAACACAGTAGAGTAGAAGAGTGCTCTTTTCTCAAAAGCAGAGTGTGTTTCTTGGACGTCGAGCTAGCATTTGTTTCCCAGTCCTAAATGGAGTTGAGTCACATGCAGTTTTTTGTCCTACGAGCAAGAGTTGTTTTCTGGTAAGACGAGTCACTATTGTGCTCTAATTGTCATACACAAGGCGAATAGCACTCGCGTCTCTTCCCTGCAAGTACAGTGTATTGGACTGAAAAGGAGCTACTGTTCTTGTCAGTTTCCTAAGCAGAGTTGAACTAGATATGGCCCTTGTGTGTAGGAAGCACAGTTCTTTTGTTCTGAGCAAGCTCACTGTTCGGACCCCATAGGAAACACAGTAGAGTAGAAGAGTGCTCTTTTCTCAAAAGCAGAGTGTGTTTCATGTAAGGCGAGCTAGCATTTGTTTCCCAGACCTAAATGGAGTTGAATCACATGCAGTTTCTGGTCCTATGAGCAAGAGTTGTTTTATGGTAAGGAAAGTCACTATTGTGCTCCCATTGCCCTACACAAGGCAAATAGCACTCGCGTCTTTTCCCAGCAAGTACAGTGTATTGGACTGAATAGGAGCTAATGTTCTTGTCAGTTTACTAAGCAGAGTTGAACTAGATATGGTCCGTGTGTGTAGGAAGCACAGTTCTTTTGTTCTGAGCATGCTCACTCTTTGGACCCCATAGGAAACACAGTAGAGTAGAAGAGTGCTCTTTTCTCTAAAGCAGAGTGTGTTTCTTGTAAGGCGAGCTACCGTTTGTTTCCAGTCCTAAATGGAGTGGAATCACATGCAGTTTCTGGTCCTACGAGCAAGAGTTGTTTTCTGGTAAAGAAAGTCACTATTGCGCTCCCATTGCCATACACAGTGCAAATAGCCCTCGCGTCTGTTCCCAGCAAGTACAGTGTATTGGACTGAAGAGGAGCTACTGTTCTTCTCAGTTTCCTAAGCAGAGTTGAACTAGATATGGCCCGTGTGTGTAGGAAGCACAGTTCTTTTTTTCGAAGCAAGCTCACTGTTCTGGCCCTATAGGAAACACAGTAGAGTAGAAGAGTGCTCTTTTCTCAAAAGCAGAGTGTGTTTCTTGTAAAGCGAGCTAGAGTTTGTTTCCCAGTCCTAAATGGAGTTGAATCACAAGCAGTTTCTGGTATTACGAGCAAGATTTTTTTTCTGGTAAGAAGAGTCACTATTGCGCTGCCATTGCCATACAGAGGACAAATAGCACTGGAATCTGTTCCCAGCAAGTACAGTGTATTGGACTGAAGAGGATCTACTGTTCTTGTCAGGTTCCTAAGCAGACTTGAACTGGATATGGCCGTGTGTGTAGGAAGCACAGTTTTTTTGTTCTGAGCAAGCTCACTGTTCGGAACACATAGGAAACACAGTAGAGTAGAAGAGTGCTCTTTTCTCAAAAGCAGAGTATGTTTCATGTAAGGCGAGCTAGCATTTGTTTCCCTGTCCTAAATGGAGTTGAATCACATGAAGTATCTGGTTCAACGAGCAAGAGTTGTTTTCTGGTAAGGAAATTCACTATTGCGCTCCCATTGCCATACACAGTGCAAATAGCACTCGCGTCTGTTCCCAGCAAGTACAGTGTATCGGACTGAAGAGGAGCTACTTTTCTTGTCAGTTTCCTAAGCAGAGTTGAACTAGATATGGCCATGTGTGTAGGAAGCACAGTTCTTTTGTTCTGAGCAAGCTCACTGTTCGGACCCTGTAGGAAACACAGTAGAGTAGAAGAGTGCGCTTTTCTCAAAAGCAGAGTGTGTTTCTTGTAAGGTGAGCTAGCGTTTGTTTCCCAGTCCTAAATGGATTTGTATCACATGCAGTTTCTAGTCTTATGAGCAAGAGTTGTTTTCTGGTAAGGAAAGTCACTATTGCGCTCCCATTGCCATACACAGTGCAAATAGCACTCGCGTCTGTTCGCAGCAAGTACAGTGTATCGGACTGAAGAGGAGCTACTTTTCTTGTCAGTTTCCTAAGCAGAGTTGAAGTAGATATGGCCCGTGTGTGTAGGAAGCACAGTTCTTATGTTCTGAGCAAGCTCACTGTTCTGGCCCTATAGGAAACACAGTAGAGCAGAAGAGTGCTCTTTTCTCTAAATCAGAGTGTGTTACTTGTAAGGCGAGCTAGCGTTTGTTTCGCAGTCCTAAATGGAGTTGAATCCCATGCAGTTTCTGGTACTACGAGCAAGAGTTGTTTTATGGTAAAAAGAGTCACTATTGCGCTGCCATTGCCATACACAGGACAAATAGCACTGGCGTCTGTTCACAGCAAGTACAGTATATTGGGCTGAAGAGGATCTATTGTTCTTGTCAGGTTCCTAAGCAGACTTGAACTAGATATGGCCGTGTGTGTAGGAAGCACAGTTTTTTTGTTCTGAGCAAGCTCACTGTTCGGACCCCATAGGAAACACAGTAGCGTAGAAGAGTGCTTTTTTCTCAAAAGCAGAGTGTGTTTCTTTAAGGCGAGCTAGCGTTTGTTTCCCATTCCTAAATGGAGTGGAATCACATGCAGTTTGTGTTCCTACGAGCAAGAGTTGTTTTCTGGTAAGGAAAGTCTCTATTGTGCTCCCATTGCCATACACAGTGCAAATAGCCCTCCCATCTGTTCCCAGCAAGTACAGTGTATTGGAAAGAAGAGGAGCTACTGTTCTTGTCAGTTTCCTAAGCAGAGTTGAACTACATATGGCCCCTGTGTGTAGGAAGCACAGTTCTTTTTTTCTGAGCAAATTCACTGTTCTGGCCCTATAGGAAACACAGTAGAGTAGAAGAGTGCTCTTTTCTCAAAAGCAGAGTGTGTTTCTTGTAAAGCGAGCTAGAGTTTGTTTCCCAGTCCTAAATGGAGTTGAATCACATGCAGTTTCTGGTCCACGAGCAAGAGTTGTTTTCTGGTAAGAAGAGTCACTATTGCGCTGCCATTGCCATACACAGGACAAATAGCACTGGCATCTGTTCCCAGCAAGTACAGTGTATTGGACTGAAGAGGATCTACTGTTCTTGTCAGGTTCCTAAGCAGACTTGAACTAGATATGGCCGTGTGTGTAGGAAGCACATTTTTTTTGTTCTGAGCAAGCTCACTTTTCGGAACACATAGGAAACACAGTAGAGTTGAGTGCTCTTTTCTCAAAAGCAGAGTGTGTTTCATGTAAGGCGAGCTAGCATTTGTTTCTCAGTCCTAAATGGAGTTGAATCACATGCAGTTTCTGGTCCTACTAGCAAGAGTTGTTTTCTGGTAAGGAAAGTCACTATTGCGCTCCCATTGCCATACACAGTGCAAATAGCACTCGCGTCTCTTCCCAGCAAGTACAGTGTATCGGACTGAAGAGGAGCTACTGTTCTTGTCAGTTTCCTAAGCAGAGTTGAACTAGATATGGCCCGTGTGTGTAGGAAGCACAGTTCTTTTGTTCTGAGCAAGCTCACTGTTCGTACCCCATAGGAAACACAGTAGAGTAGAAGAGTGCTCTTTTCTCAAAAGCAGAGTGTGTTTCATGGAAGGCAAGCTAGCATTTGTTTTTCAGTCCTAAATAGAGTTGAATCATATGCAGTTTCTGGTCCTACGAGCAAGAGTTGTTTTCTGGTAAGGAAAGTCACTATTGTGCTCCCATTGACATCCACAGTGCAAATAGCACTGGCGTCTGTTCCCAGCAAGTACACTGTATTGGACTGAAGAGGAGCTACTGTTCTTGTCAGTTTCCTAAGCTGAGTTGAACTAGATATGGGCCGTGTGTGTAGGAAGCACAGTTCTTTTGTTCTGAGCAAGCTCACTTTTCTGAACACATAGGAAACACAGTAGAGTAGAAGAGTGCTCTTTTCTCAAAAGCAGAGTGTGTTTCTTGGACGTCGAGCTAGCATTTGTTTCCCAGTCCTAAATGGAGTTGAGTCACATGCAGTTTTTTGTCCTACGAGCAAGAGTTGTTTTCTGGTAAGACGAGTCACTATTGTGCTCTAATTGTCATACACAAGGCGAATAGCACTCGCGTCTCTTCCCTGCAAGTACAGTGTATTGGACTGAAAAGGAGCTACTGTTCTTGTCAGTTTCCTAAGCAGAGTTGAACTAGATATGGCCCTTGTGTGTAGGAAGCACAGTTCTTTTGTTCTGAGCAAGCTCACTGTTCGTACCCCATAGGAAACACAGTAGAGTAGAAGAGTGCTCTTTTCTCAAAAGCAGAGTGTGTTTCATGTAAGGCGAGCTAGCATTTGTTTCCCAGACCTAAATGGAGTTGAATCACATGCAGTTTCTGGTCCTATGAGCAAGAGTTGTTTTATGGTAAGGAAAGTCACTATTGTGCTCCCATTGCCCTACACAAGGCAAATAGCACTCGCGTCTTTTCCCAGCAAGTACAGTGTATTGGACTGAATAGGAGCTAATGTTCTTGTTAGTTTACTAAGCAGAGTTGAACTAGATATGGTCCGTGTGTGTAGGAAGCACAGTTCTTTTGTTCTGAGCATGCTCAATGTTTGGACCCCATAGGAAACACAGTAGAGTAGAAGAGTGCTCTTTTCTCTAAAGCAGAGTGTGTTTCTTGTAAGGCAGGCTACCGTTTGTTTCCCAGTCCTAAATGGAGTGGAATCACATGCAATCTTTGGTCCTACGAGCAAGAGTTGTTTTCTGGTAAAGAAAGTCACTATTGCGCTCCAATTGCCATACACAGTGCAAATAGCCCTCGCGTCTGTTCCCAGCAAGTAAAGTGTATTGGACTGAAGAGGAGCTACTGTTCTTCTCAGTTTCCTAAGCAGAGTTGAACTAGATATGGCCCGTGTGTGTAGGAAGCAAAGTTCTTTTTTTCGAAGCAAGCTCACTGTTCTGGCCCTATAGGAAACACAGTAGAGTAGAAGAGTGCTCTTTTCTCAAAAGCAGAGTGTGTTTCTTGTAAAGCGAGCTAGAGTTTGTTTCCCAGTCCTAAATGGAGTTGAATCACATGCAGTTTCTGGTACTACGAGCAAGAGTTGTTTTCTGGTAAGAAGAGTCACTATTGCGCTGCCATTGCCGTACAGAGGACAAATAGCACTGGAGTCTGTTCCCAGCAAGTACAGTGTATCGGACTCAAGAGGAGCTACTTTTCTTGTCAGTTTCCAAGCAGAGTTGAACTAGATTTGGCCGTGTGTGTAGGAAGCACAGTTTTTTTTTTCTGAGCAAGCTCACTGTTCGGACCCCATAGGAAACACAGTAGAGTAGAAGAGTGCTTTTTTCTCAAAAGCAGAGTGTGTTTCTTTTAAGGCGAGCTAGCGTTTGTTTCCCATTCCTAAATGGAGTGGAATCACATGCAGTTTGTGTTCCTACGAGCAAGAGTTGTTTTCTGGTAAGGAAAGTCACTATTGTGCTCCCATTGCCATACACAGTGCAAATAGCCCTCCCATCTGTTCCCAGCAAGTACAGTGTATTGGAAAGAAGAGGAGCTACTGTTCTTGTCAGTTTCCTAAGCAAAGTTGAACTACATATGGCCCCTGTGTGTAGGAAGCACAGTTCTTTTTTTCTGAGCAAATTCACTGTTCTGGCCCTATAGAAAACACAGTAGAGTAGAAGAGTGCTCTTTTCTCAAAAGCAGAGTGTGTTTCTTGTAAAGCGAGCTAGAGTTTGTTTCCCAGTCCTAAATGGAGTTGAATCACATGCAGTTTCCGGTCCACGAGCAAGAGTTGTTTTCTGGTAAGAAGAGTCACTCTTGGGCTGCCATTGCCATACACAGGACAAATAGCATTGGCGTCTGTTCCCAGCAAGTACACTGTATTGGACTGAAGAGGATCTACTGTTCTTGTCAGGTTCCTAAGCAGACTTGAACTAGACATGGCCGTGTGTGTAGGAAGCACAGTTTTTTTGTTGTGAGCAAGCTCACTTTTCCGAACACATCGGAAACACAGTAGAGTAGAAGAGTGCTCTTTTCTCAAAAGCAGAGTGTGTTTCTTGGACGTCGAGCTAGCATTTGGTTCCCAGTCCTAAATGGAGTTGAGTCACATGCAGTTTTTTGTCCTACGAGCAAGAGTTGTTTTCTGGTAAGACGAGTCACTATTGTGCTCTAATTGCCATACACAGTGCAAATAGCACTCGCGTCTCTTCCCCGCAAGTACAGTGTATTGGACTGAAAAGGAGCTACTGTTCTTGTCAGTTTCCTAAGCAGAGTTGAACTAGATATGGCCCTTGTGTGTAGGAAGCACAGTTCTTTTGTTCTGAGCAAGCTCACTGTTTGGACCCCATAGGAAACACAGTAGAGTAGAAGAGTGCTCTTTTCTCAAAAGCAGAGTGTGTTTCATGTAAGGCAAGCTAGCATTTGTTTCCCAGACCTTAATGGAGTTGAATCACATGCAGTTTCTGGTCCTATGAGCAAGAGTTGTTTTATGGTAAGGAAAGTCACTATTGCGCTCCCATTGCCATACACAGTGCAAATAGCACTCGCGTCTGTTCCGAGCAAGTACAGTGTATTGGACTGGATAGGTGCTACTGTTCTTGTCAGTTTACTAAGCAGAGTTGAACTAGATATGATCCGTGTGTGTAGGAAGCACAGTTCTTTTGTTCTTTGCAAGCTCACTGTTTGGACCCCATAGGAAACACAGTAGAGTAGAAGAGTGCTCTTTTCTCTAAAGCAGAGTGTATTTGTTGTAAGGCATGCTAGCGTTTGTTTCGCAGTCCTAAATGGAGTTGAATCCCATGCAGTTTCTGGTACTATGAGCAAGAGTTGTTTTATGGTAAGAAGAGTCACTATTGCACTGCCATTGCCATACACAGGACAAATAGTACTGGCATCTGTTCGCAGCAACTACAGTGTATTGGGCTGAAGAGGATCAACTGTTCTTGTCAGGTTCCTAAGCAGACTTGAACTAGATATGGCCGTGTGTGTAGGAAGCACAGTTTTTTTTTCTGAGCAAGCTCACTGTTCGGACCCCATAGAAAACACAGTAGAGTAGAAGAGTGCTTTTTTCTCAAAAGCAGAGTGTGTTTCTTTTAAGGCGAGCTAGCGTTTGTTTCCCATTCCTAAATGGAGTGGAATCACATGAAGTTTGTGTTCCTACGAGCAAGAGTTGTTTTCTGGTAAGGAAAGTCACTATTGTGCTCCCATTGCCATACACAGTGCAAATAGCCCTCCCATCTGTTCCCAGCAAGTACAGTGTATTGGACTGAAGAGGCGCAACTGTTCTTCTCAGATTTCTAAGCAGAGTTGAACTAGATATGGCCCGTGTGTGTAGGAAGCACAGTTCTTTTTTTCTGAGCAAGCTCACTGTTCTGGCCCCATGGGAAACACAGTAGAGTAGAAGAGTGCTCTTTTCTCAAAAGCAGAGTGTGTTTCATGTAAGGCTAGCTAGCATTTGTTTCCCAGTCCTAAATGGAGTTGAATCACATGCAGTTTCTGGTCCACGAGCACGAGTTGTTTTCTGGTAAGAAGAGTCACTATTGCGCTGCCATTGCCATACACAGGACAAATAGTACTGGCGTCTGTTCCCAGCAAGTACAGTGTATTGGACTGAAGAGGATCTACTGTTCTTGTCAGGTTCCTAAGCAGACTTGAACTAGATATGGCCGTGTGTGTAGGAAGCACATTTTTTTTGTTCTGAGCAAGCTCACTTTTCGGGACACATAGGAAACACAGTAGGGTAGAGTGCTCTTTTCTCAAAAGCAGAGTGTGTTTCATGTAAGGCGAGCTAGCATTTGTTTCTCAGTCCTAAATGGAGTTGAATCACATGCAGTTTCTGGTCCTACGAGCAAGAGTTGTTTTATGGTAAGGAAAGTCACTATTGTGCTCCCATTGCCATACACAGTGCAAATAGCACTCGCGTCTGTTCCCAGCAAGTACAGTGTATCGGACTGAAGAGGAAATACTGTTCTTGTCAGTTTCCTAAGCAGAGTTGAACTAGATGTGGCCCGTGTGTGTAGGAAGCACAGTTCTTTTGTTCTGAGCAAGCTCACTGTTCGTACCCCATAGGAAACACAGTAGAGTAGATTAGTGCTCTTTTCTCAAAAGCAGAGTGTGTTTCATGGAAGGCAAGCTAGCGTTTGTTTCCCATTCCTAAATGGAGTGGAATCACATGCAGTTTGTGTTCCTACGAGCAAGAGTTGTTTTCTGGTAAGGAAAGTCACTATTGTGCTCCCATTGCCATACACAGTGCAAATAGCCCTCCCATCTGTTCCCAGCAAGTACAGTGTATTGGAAAGAAGAGGAGCTACTGTTCTTGTCAGTTTCCTAAGCAAAGTTGAACTACATATGGCCCCTGTGTGTAGGAAGCACAGTTCTTTTTTTCTGAGCAAATTCACTGTTCTGGCCCTATAGGAAACACAGTAGAGTAGAAGAGTGCTCTTTTCTCAAAAGCAGAGTGTGTTTCTTGTAAAGCGAGCTAGAGTTTGTTTCCCAGTCCTAAATGGAGTTGAATCACATGCAGTTTCCGGTCCACGAGCAAGAGTTGTTTTCTGGTAAGAAGAGTCACTATTGGGCTGCCATTGCCATACACAGGACAAATAGCATTGGCGTCTGTTCCCAGCAAGTACACTGTATTGGACTGAAGAGGATCTACTGTTCTTGTCAGGTTCCTAAGCAGACTTGAACTAGACATGGCCGTGTGTGTAGGAAGCACAGTTTTTTTGTTGTGAGCAAGCTCACTTTTCCGAACACATCGGAAACACAGTAGAGTAGAAGAGTGCTCTTTTATCAAAAGCAGAGTGTGTTTCTTGGACGTCGAGCTAGCATTTGGTTCCCAGTCCTAAATGGAGTTGAGTCACATGCAGTTTTTTGTCCTACGAGCAAGAGTTGTTTTCTGGTAAGACGAGTCACTATTGTGCTCTAATTGCCATACACAGTGCAAATAGCACTCGCGTCTCTTCCCCGCAAGTACAGTGTATTGGACTGAAGAGGATCTACTGTTCTTGTCAGTTTCCTAAGCAGAGTTGAACTAGATATGGCCCTTGTGTGTAGGAAGCACAGTTCTTTTGTTCTGAGCAAGCTCACTGTTCGGACCCCATAGGAAACACAGTAGAGTAGAAGAGTGCTCTTTTCTCAAAAGCAGAGTGTGTTTCATGTAAGGCGAGCTAGCATTTGTTTCTCAGTCCTAAATGGAGTTGAATCACATGCAGTTTCTGGTCCTACGAGCAAGAGTTGTTTTATGGTAAGGAAAGTCACTATTGCGCTCCCATTGCCATACACAGTGCAAATAGCACTCGCGTCTGTTCCCAGCAAGTACAGTGTATCGGACTGAAGAGGAGCTACTGTTCTTGTCAGTTTCCTAAGCAGAGTTGAACTAGATGTGGCCCGTGTGTGTAGGAAGCACAGTTCTTTTGTTCTGAGCAAGCTCACTGTTCGTACGCCATAGGAAACACAGTAGAGTAGAATAGTGCTCTTTTCTCAAAAGCAGAGTGTGTTTCATGGAAGGCAAGCTAGCATTTGTTTCTCAGTCCTAAATAGAGTTGAATCATATGCAGTTTCTGGTCCTACGAGCAAGAGTTGTTTTCTGGTAAGGAAAGTCACTATTGTGCTCCCATTGACATCCACAGTGCAAATAGCACTGGCGTCTGTTCCCAGCAAGTACAGTGTATCGGACGGAAGAGGAGCTACTGTTCTTGTCAGTTTCCTAAGCAGAGTTGAACTAGATATGGGCCGTGTGTGTAGGAAGCACAGTTTTTTTTTCTGAGCAAGCTCACTGTTCTGGCCCTATAGGAAACACAGTAGAGTAGAAGAGTGCTCTTTTCTCAAAAGCAGAGTGTGTTTCTTGTAAAGCAAGCTAGAGTTTGTTTCCCAGTCTTAAATGGAGTTGAATCACATGCAGTTTCTGGTCCACGAGCAAGAGTTGTTTTCTGGTAAGAAGAGTCACTATTGCGCTGCCATTGCCATACACAGGACAAATAGCACTGGCGTCTGTTCCCAGCAAGTACAGTGTATTGGACTGAAGAGGATCTACTGTTCTTGTCAGGTTCCTAAGCAGACTTGAACTAGATATGGCCGTGTGTGTAGGAAGCACAGTTCTTTTGTTCTGAGCAAGCTCACTGTTCGGACCCTATAGGAAACACAGTAGAGTAGATGAGTGCGCTTTTCTCAAAAGCAGAGTGTGTTATTTGTAAGTCGAGCTAGCGTTTGTTTCGCAGTCCTAAATGGAGTTGAATCACATGCAGTTTCTGGTACTACGAGCAAGAGTTGTTTTCTGGTAAAAAGAGTCACTATTGCGCTGCCATTGCCATACACAGGACAAATAGCACTGGCGTCTGTTCGCAGCAAGTACAGTATATTGGGCTGAAGAGGATCTATTGTTCTTGTCAGGTTCCTAAGCAGACTTGAACTAGATATGGCCGTGTGTGTAGGAAGCACAGTTTTTTTGTTCTGAGCAAGCTCACTGTTCCGACCCCATAGGAAACACAGTAGAGTAGAAGAGTGCTTTTTTCTCAAAAGCAGAGTGTGTTTCTTTTAAGGCGAGCTAGCGTTTGTTTCCCATTCCTAAATGGAGTGGAATCACATGCAGTTTGTGTTCCTATGAGCAAGAGTTGTTTTCTGGTAAGGAAAGTCACTATTGTGCTCCCATTGCCATACACAGTGCAAATAGCCCTCCCATCTGTTCCCAGCAAGTACAGTGTGTTGGAAAGAAGAGGAGCTACTGTTCTTGTCAGTTTCCTAAGCAGAGTTGAACTACATATGGCCCCTGTGTGTAGGAAGCACAGTTCTTTTTTTCTGAGCTAGCTCACTGTTCTGGCCTTATAGGAAACACAGTAGAGTAGAAGAGTGCTCTTTTCTCAAAAGCAGAGTGTGTTCCTTGTAAAGCGAGCTAGAGTTTGTTTCCCAGTCCTAAATGGAGTTGAATCACATGCAGTTTCTGGTCCACGAGCAAGAGTTGTTTTCTGGTAAGAAGAGTCACTATTGGGCTGCCATTGCCATACACAGGACAAATAGCATTGGCGTCTGTTCCCAGCAAGTACACTGTATTGGACTGAAGAGGATCTACTGTTCTTGTCAGGTTCCTAAGCAGACTTGAACTAGACATGGCCGTGTGTGTAGGAAGCACAGTTTTTTTGTTGTGAGCAAGCTCACTTTTCCGAACACATAGGAAACACAGTAGAGTAGAAGAGTGCTCTTTTCTCAAAAGCAGAGTGTGTTTCTTGGACGTCGAGCTAGCATTTGTTTCCCAGTCCTAAATGGAGTTGGGTCACATGCAGTTTTTTGTCCTATGAGCTAGAGTTGTTTTCTGGTAAGACGAGTCACTATTGTGCTCTAATTGCCATACACAGTGCAAATAGCACTCGCGTCTCTTCCCCGCAAGTACAGTGTATTGGACTGAAAAGGAGCTACTGTTCTTGTCAGTTTCCTAAGCAGAGTTGAACTAGATATGGCCCTTGTGTGTAGGAAGCACAGTTCTTTTGTTCTGAGCAAGCTCACTGTTCGGACCCCATAGGAAACACAGTAGAGTAGAAGAGTGCTCTTTTCTCAAAAGCAGAGTGTGTTTCATGTAAGGCGAGCTAGCATTTGTTTCCCAGACCTAAATGGAGTTGAATCACATGCAGTTTTTGGTCCTATGAGCAAGAGTTGTTTTATGGTAAGGAAAGTCACCATTGTGCTCCCATTGCCCTACACAAGGCAAATAGCACTCGCGTCTTTTAAAAGCAAGTACAGTGTATTGGACTGAATAGGAGCTACTGTTCTTGTCAGTTTACTAAGCAGAGTTGAACTAGATATGGTCCGTGTGTGTAGGAAGCACAGTTCTTTTGTTCTGAGCATGCTCACTGTTTGGATCCCATAGGAAACAGTGTAGAGTAGAAGAGTGCTCTTTTCTCTAAAGCAGAGTGTGTTTCTTGTAAGGCGAGCTACCGTTCGTTTTCCAGTCCTAAATGGAGTGGAATCACATGCAGTTTCTGGTCCTACGAGCAAGAGTTGTTTTCTGGTAAAGAAAGTCACTATTGCGCTCCCATTGCCATACACAATGCAAATAGCACTCGCGTCTGTTCCCAGCAATTACAGTGTATTGGACTGAAGAGGAGCCTCTGTTCTTTTCAGTTTCCTAAGCAGAGTCGAACTAGATATGGCCCGTGTGTGTAGGAAGCACAGTTCTTTTTTTCGAAGCAAGCTCACTGTTCTGGCCCTATAGGAAACACAGTAGAGTAGAAGAGTGCTCTTTTCTCAAAAGCAGAGTGTGTTTCTTGTAAAGCGAGCTAGAGTTTGTTTCCCAGTCCTAAATGGAGTTGAATCACATGCAGTTTCTGGTATTACGAGCAAGAGTTGTTTTCTGGTAAGAAGAGTCACTATTGTGCTGCCATTGCCATACAGAGGACAAATAGCACTGGAGTCTGTTCCCAGCAAGTACAGTGTATTGGACTGAAGAGGATCTACTGTTCTTGTCAGGTTCCTAAGCAGACTTGAACTAGATATGGCCGTGTGTGTAGGAAGCACAGTTTTTTTGTTCTCAGCAAGCTCACTGTTCGGAACACATAGGAAACACAGTAGAGTAGAAGAGTGCTCTTTTCTCAAAAGCAGAGTGTGTTTCATGTAAGGCGAGCTAGCATTTGTTTCCCTGTCCTAAATGGAGTTGAATCACATGAAGTATCTGGTTCAACGAGCAAGAGTTGTTTTCTGGTAAGGAAAGTCACTATTGCGCTCCCATTGCCATACACAGTGCAAATAGCACTCGCGTCTGTTCCCAGCAAGTACAGTTTATCGGACTGAAGAGGAGCTACTGTTCTTGTCAGTTTCCTAAGCAGAGTTGAACTAGATATGGCCCGTGTGTAGGAAGCACAGTTCTTTTGTTCTGAGCAAGCTCACTGTTCTGGCCCTATAGGAAACACAGTAAAGTAGAAGAGTGCTCTTTTCTCTAAAGCAGAGTGTGTTTCTTGTAAGGTGAGCTAGCTTTTGTTTCCCAGTCCTAAGTGGAGTTGAAATACTTGCAGTTTCTGGTCCTATGAGGAAGAGTTGTTTTATGGTAAGAAGAGTCACTATTGCGCTGCCATTGCCATACACAGGACAAATAGCACTGGCGTCTGTTCCCAGCAAGTACAGTATATTGGACTGAAGAGGATCTACTGTTCTTGTCAGGTTCCTAAACAGAATTGAACTAGATATGGTCGTGTGTACGAAGCACTGTTCTTTTGTTCTGAGCAAGCTCACTGTTCGGACCCCATAGGAAGCACAGTAGAGTAGAAGAGTGCTCTTTTCTCAAAAGCAGAGTGTGTTTCTTGTAAGGCAAGCTTGCGTTTGTTTCCAGTCCTAAATGGAGTGGAATCACATGCAGTTTCTGGTCCTACGAGCAAGAGTTGTTTTCTGGTAAGGAAAGTCACTATTGCGCTCCCATTGCCATACACAGTGCAAATAGCACATGCGTCTGTTCCCAGCAAGTACAGTGTATTGGAATGAAGAGGAGCTACTGTTCTTGTCAGGTTCCTAAGCAGAGTTGAACTCGATATGGCCCGTGTGTGTAGGAAGCACAGTTCTTATGTTCTGAGCAAGCTCACTGTTCTGGCCCTATAGGAAACACAGTAGAGTAGAAGAGTGCTCTTTTCTCTAAAGCAGAGTGTGTTTCTTTTAAAGCGAGCTAGCGTTTGTTTCCCAGTCTTAAATGGAGTTGAGTCACATGCAGTTTTTTGTCCTACGAGCAAGAGTTGTTTTCTGGTATGAAGAGTCACTATTGTGCTCCAATTGCCATACACAGTGCAAATAGCACTCGCGTCTGTTCCCCGCAAGTAAAGTGTATTGGACTGAAGAGGCGCTACTGTTCTTGTCAGTTTCCTAAGCAGAGTTGAACTAGATATGGCCCGTGTGTGTAGGAAGCACAGTTCTTTTGCTCTGAGCAAGCTCACTGTTCGGACCCCATAGGAAACACAGTAGAGTAGAAGAGTGCTCTTTTCTCAAAAGCAGAGTGTGTTTCATGTAAGGCAAGCTAACATTTGTTTCCCAGTTTTAAATGGAGATGAATCACATGCAGTTTCTGGTCCTACGAGCAAGAGTTGTTTTCTGGTAAGGAATGTCACTATTGTGCTCCCATTGCAATACACAGTGCAAATAGCACTCGCGTCTGTTCCCAGCAAGTTCAGTGTATGGGACTGAGGGAGGAGCTACTGTTCTTGTCAGTTTCCTAAGCAGAGTTGAACTAGATATGGCCCGTGTGTGTAGGAAGCACAGTTTTTTTTTCTGAGCAAGCTCACTGTTCGGACCCTATAGGAAACACAGTAGAGTAGAAGAGTGCTCTTTTCTCAAAAGCAGAGTGTGTTCTTGTAAGGCGAGCTAGCATTTGTTTAAAAGTCCTAAATTGAGTTGAATCACATGCAGTTTCTGGTCCTACGAGCAAGAGTTGTTTTCTGGTAAGGAAAGTCACTATTGCGCTCCCATTGCATACACAGTGCAAATGGCACTCGCGTATGTCCCCAGCAAGTGCAGTGTATGGGACTGAAAAGGAGCTACTGTTCTTGTCAGTTTTCTAAGCAGAGTTGAAGTAGATATGGCCTGTGTGTGTAGGAAGCACAGTTCTTATGTTCTGAGCAAGTCACTGTTCTGGCCCTATAGGAAACACAGTACAGTAGAAGAGTGCTCTTTTCTCAAAAGCGGAGTGTGTTTCTTGTAAGGCGAGCTAGCGTTTGTTTCCCATTCCTAAATGGAGTGGAATCACATGCAGTTTGTGTTCCTACGAGCAAGAGTTGTTTTCTGGTAAGGAAAGTCACTATTGTGCTCCCATTGCCATACACAGTGCAAATAGCCCTCCCATCTGTTCCCAGCAAGTACAGTGTATTGGACTGAAGAGGCGCTACTATTCTTCTCAGATTTCTAAGCAGAGTTGAACTAGATATGGCCCATGTGTGTAGGAAGCACAGTTCTATTTTCTGAGCAAGCTCACTGTTCTGGCCCTATGGGAAACACAGTAGAGTAGAAGAGTGCTCTTTTCTCAAAAGCAGAGTGTGTTTCTTGTAAAGCGAGCTAGAGTTTGTTTCCCAGTCCTAAATGGAGTTGAATCACATGCAGTTTCTGGTCCACGAGCAAGAGTTGTTTTCAGGTAAGAAGAGTCACTATTGCGCTGCCATTGCCATACACAGGACAAATAGCACTGGCGTCTGTTCCCAGCAAGTACAGTGTATTGGACTGAAGAGGATCTACTGTTCTTGTCAGGTTCCTAAGCAGACTTGAACTAGATATGGCCGTGTGTGTAGGAAGCACATTTCTTTTGTTCTGAGCAAGCTCACTGTTCGGACCCTATAGGAAACACAGTAGAGTAGAAGAGTGCTCTTTTATCAAAAGCAGAGTGTGTTTCTTGTAAGGCGAGCTAGCGTTTGTTTCCCAGTCCTAAATGGAGTTGAATCACATGCAGTTTCTGGTCCTATGAGCAAGAGTTGTTTTCTGGTAAGGAAAGTCACTATTGCTCTCCCATTGCCATACACAGTGCAAATAGCACTCGCGTCTGTTCCCAGCAAATACAGTGTATCGGACTGAAGAGGAGCTACTTTTCTTGTCAGTTTCCTAAGCAGAGTTGAAGTAGATATGGCCCGTGTTTGGGAAGCACAGTTCTTATGTTCTGAGCAAGCTCACTGTTCTGGCCCTATAGGAAAAACAGTAGAGTAGAAGAGTGCTCTTTTCTCTAAAGCAGAGTGTGTTTCTTGTAAGGCGTGCTAGCGTTTGTTTCCTATTCCTAAATGGAGTTGAATCACATGCAGTTTCAGGTCCTACGAACAAGAGTTCTTTTCTGGTAAGGAAAGTCACATTGCGCTCCCATTGCCATACACAGTGCAAATAGCACCCGCGTCTGTTCCCAGCAAGTACAGTGTATTGGACTGGATAGGTGCTACTGTTCTTGTCAGTTTCCTAAGCAGAGTTGAACTAGATATGATCCCTGTTTGTAACAAGCACAGTTCTTTTGTTCTTTGCAAGCTCACTGTTTGGACCCATAGGAAACACAGTAGAGCAGAAGAGTGCTCTTTTCTCTAAAGCAGAGTGTGTTACTTGTAAGGCGAGCTAGCGTTTGTTTCGCAGTCCTAAATGGAGTTGAATCCCATGCAGTTTCTGGTACTAAGAGCAAGAGGTGTTTTCTGGTACAAAGAGTCACTATTGTGCTTCCATTGCCATACACAGGTCAAATAGCACTGGCGTCTGTTCGCAGCAAGTACAGTGTATTGGGCTGAAGAGGATCTATTGTTCTTGTCAGGTTCCTAAGCAGATTTGAACTAGATATGGCCGTGTGTGTAGGAAGCACAGTTTTTTTGTTCTGAGCAAGCTCACTGTTCTGACCCCATAGGAAACACAGTAGAGTAGAAGAGTGCTTTTTTCTCAAAAGCAGAGTGTGTTTCTTTTAAGGCTAGCTAGCGTTTGTTTCCCATTCCTAAATGGAGTGGAATCAAATGCAGTTTGTGTTCTTACGAGCAAGAGTTGTTTTCTGGTAAGGAAAGTCACTATTGTGCTCCCATTGCCATACACAGTGCAAATAGCCCTCCCATCTGTTCCCAGCAAGTACAGTGTATTGGACTGAAGAGGAGCTACTGTTCTTCTCAGTTTCCTAAGCAGAATTGAACTAAATATGGCCGTGTGTGTAGGAAGCACAGTTCTTTTGTTCTGAGCAAGCTCACTGTTCTGGCCCTATATAAAACACAGTAGAGTAGAAGAGTGCTCTTTTCTCTAAATGAGAGTGTGTTTCTTGTAAGGCGAGCTAGCGTTTGTTTTCCAGTCCTAAATGGAGTTGAATCACATGCAGTTTCTAGTCCTACGAGCAAGTGTTGTTTTATGGTAAGAAGAGTCACTTTTGCGCTGCCATTGCCATACACAGGACAAATAGCACTGGCGTCTGTTCCCAGCAAGTACAGTGTATTGGACTGAAGAGGATCTACTGTTCTTGTCAGGTTCCTAAGCAGAATTGAACTAGATATGGCCGTGTGTGTAGGAAGCACAGTTCTTTTGTTCTGAGCAAGTTCAGTGTTCGGACTCCATAGGAAACACAGTAGAGTAGAAGAGTGCTCTTTTCTCAAAAGCAGAGTGTGTTTCTTGTAAGGCGAGCTAGCGTTTGTTTCCCAGTCCTAAATGGAGTTGAGTGACATGCAGTTTTTTGTCCTACGAGCAAGATTTGTTTTCAGGTAAGTCGAGTCACTATTGTGCTCCAATTGCCATACACAGTGTAAATGGCACTTGCGTCTCTTCCCCGCAAGTACAGTGTATTGGACTGAAGAGGAGCTACTGTTCTTGTCAGTTTCCTAAGCAGAGTTGAACTAGATATGGCCCTTGTGTGTAGGAAGCACAGTTCTTTTGTTCTGAGCAAGCTCACTGTTCGGACCCCATAGGAAACACAGTAGAGTAGAAGAGTGCTCTTTTCTCTAAAGCAGAGTGTGTTTCTTGTAAGGCGAGCTACCGTTTGTTTCCCAGTCCTAAATGGAGTGGAATCACATGCCGTTTCTGGTCCTACGAGCAAGAGTTGTTTTCTGGTAAAGAAAGTCACTATTGCGCTCCCATTGCCATTCACAGTGCAAATAGCCCTCAAGTCTGTTCCCAGCAAGTACAGTGTATTGGACTGAAGAGGAGCTACTGTTCTTCTCAGTTAATAAGAAGAGTTGAACTAGGTATGGCCCGTGTGTGTAGGATGCACAGTTCTTTTTTTCTGAGCAAGCTCAATGTTCTGGCACTATAGGAAGCACAGTAGAGTAGAAGAGTGCTCTTTTCTCAAAAGCAGAGTGTGTTTCTTGGAAGTCGAGCTAGCGTTTGTTTCCCAGTCCTAAATGGAGTTGAGTCACATGCAGTTTTTGGTCCTACGAGCAAGAGTTGTTTTCTGGTAAGACGAGTCACTATTGTGCTCCAATTGCCATACACAGTGCAAATAGCACTCGCGTCTGTTCCCCGCAAGTAAAGTGTATTGGACTGAAGAGGAGCTACTGTTCTTTTCAGTTTCCTAAGCAGAGTTGAACTAGATGTGGCACGTGTGTGTAGGAAGCATAGTTCTTTTGTTCTGAGTAAGCTCACTGTTCGGACCCCATAGGAAACACAGTAGAGTAGAAGAGTGCTCTTTTCTCAAAAGCAGAGTGTGTTTCTTGTAAGGTGAGCTAGCTTTTGTTTCCCAGTCCTAAATGGAGTTGAAACACTTGCAGTTTCTGGTCCTATGAGCAAGAGTTGTTTTATGGTAAGAAGAGTCACTATTGCGCTGCCAATGCCATACACAGGACAAATAGCACTGGCGTCTGTTCCCAGCAAGTACAGTATATTGGACTGAAGAGGATCTACTGTTCTTGTCAGGTTCCTAAACAGAATTGAACTAGATATGGTCGTGTGTACGAAGCACAGTTCTTTTGTTCTGAGCAAGCTCACTGTTCGGACCCCATAGGAAGCACAGTAGAGTAGAAGAGTGCTCTTTTCTCAAAAGCAGAGTGTGTTTCTTGTAAGGCAAGCTTGCGTTTGTTTCCAGTCCTAAATGGAGTGGAATCACATGCAGTTTCTGGTCCTACGAGCAAGAGTTGTTTTTTGGTAAGGAAAGTCACTATTGCGCTCCCATTGCCATACACAGTGCAAATAGCACATGTGTCTGTTCCCAGCAATTACAGTGTATTGGAATGAAGAGGAGCTACTGTTCTTGTCAGGTTCCTAAGCAGAGTTGAACTCGATATGGCCCGTGTGTGTAGGAAGCACAGTTCTTATGTTCTGAGCAAGCTCACTGTTCTGGCCCTATAGGAAACACAGCAGAGTAGAAGAGTGCTCTTTTCTCTAAAGCAGAGTGTGTTTCTTTTAAGGCGAGCTAGCGTTTGTTTCCCAGTCTCAAATGGAGTTGAGTCACATGCAGTTTTTTGACCTACGAGCAAGAGTTGTTTTCAGGTAAGACGAGTCACTATTGTGCTCCAATTGCCATACACAGTGCAAATAGCACTCGCGTCTGTTCCCCGCAAGTAAAGTGTATTGGACTGAAGAGGAGCTACTGTTCTTGACAGTATCCTAAACAGAGTTGAACTAGATATGGCCCGTGTGTGTAGGAAGCACAGTTCTTTTGCTCTGAGCAAGCTCACTGTTCGGACCCCATAGGAAACACAGTAGAGTAGAAGAGTGCTCTTTTCTCAAAAGCAGAGTGTGTTTCATGTAAGGCGAGCTAGCATTTGTTTCCCAGTCCTAAATGGAGATGAATCACATGCAGTTTCTGGTCCTACGAGCAAGAGTTGTTTTCTGGTAAAGAATGTCACTATTGTGCTCCCATTGCCATACACTGTGCAAATAGCACTCGTGTCTGTTCCCAGCAAGTACAGTGTAATGGACTGAGGGAGGAGCTACTGTTCTTGTCAGTTTCCTTAGCAGAGTTGAACTAGATATGGCCGTGTGTAGGAAGCACAGTTTTTTTTTTCTGAGCAAGCTCACTGTTCGGACCCTATAGGAAACACAGTAGAGTAGAAGAGTGCTCTTTTCTCAAAAGCAGAGTGTATTTCTTGTAAGGCGTGCTAGCGTTTGTTTCGCAGTCCTAAATGGAGTTGAATCCCATGCAGTTTCTGGTACTACGAGCAAGAGTTGTTTTATGGTAAGAAGAGTCACTATTGCACTGCCATTGCCATACACAGGACAAATAGCACTGGCATCTGTTCGCAGCAAGTACAGTGTATTGGGCTGAAGAGGATCTACTGTTCTTGTCATGTTCCTAAGCAGACTTGAACTAGATATGGCCGTGTGTGTAGGAAGCACAGTTTTTTTTTCTGAGCAAGCTCACTGTTCGGTCCCCATAGGAAACACAGTAGAGTAGAAGAGTGCTTTTTTCTCAAAAGCAGAGTGTGTTTCTTTTAAGGCGAGCTAGCATTTGTTTCCCATTCCTAAATGGAGTGGAATCACATGCAGTTTGTGTTCCTATGAGCAAGAGTTGTTTTCTGGTAAGGAAAGTCACTATTGAGCTCCCATTGCCATACACAGTGCAAATAGCCCTCCCATCTGTTCCCAGCAATTACAGTGTATTGGACTGAAGAGGCGCTACTGTTCTTCTCAGATTCCTAAGCAGAGTTGAACTAGATATGGCCCGAGTGTGTAGGAAGCACAGTTCTTTTTTTCTGAGCAAGCTCACTGTTCTGGCCCTATAGGAAACACAGTAGAGTAGAAGAGTGCTCTTCTCTCAAAAGCAGAGTGTTTTTCTTGTAAAGCAAGCTAGAGTTTGTTTCCCAGTCCTAAAAGGAGATGAATCCCATGCAGTTTCTGGTACTACGAGCAAGAGTTGTTTTCTGGTAAGAAGAGTCACTACTGCGCTGCCATTGCCATACACAGGACAAATAGCACTGGCGTCTGTTTCCAGCAAGTACAGTGTATTGGACTGAAGAGGATCTACTGTTCTTGTCTGTTTCCTAAGCAGAGTTGAACTAGATATGGCCGTGTGTGTAGGAAGCACAGTTCTTTTGTTCTGAGCAAGCTCACTGTTCGGACCCCATAGGAAACACAGTAGAGTAGAAGAGTGCTCTTTTATCAAAAGCAGTGTGTTTCTTGTAAGGCGAGCTAGCGTTTGTTTCCCAGTCCTAAATGGAGTTGAATCACATGCAGTTTCTGGTCCTATGAGCAAGAGTTGTTTTCTGGTAAGGAAAGTCACATTGCACTCCCATTGCCATACACAGTGCAAATAGCCCTCCCACCTGTTCCCAGCAAGTACAGTGTATTGGACTGAAGAGGAGCTACTGTTCTTCTCAATTTCCTAAGCAGAATTGAACTAAATATGGCCGTGTGTGTAGGAAGCACAGTTCTTTTGTTCTGAGCAAGCTCACTGTTCTGGCCCTATAGGAAACACAGTAGAGTAGAAGAGTGCTCTTTTCTCTAAAGCAGAGTGTGTTTCTTGTAAGGCGAGCTAGCGTTTGTTTCCCAGTCCTAAATGGAGTTGAGTCACAAGCAGTTTTTTGTCCTACGAGCAAGATTTGTTTTCTGGTAAGACGAGCCACTATTGTGCTCCAATTGCCATACACAGTGCAAATAGCACTCGCGTCTCTTCCCCGCAAGTGCAGTGTATTGGACTGAAGAGGAGCTACTGTTCTTGTCAGTTTCCTAAGCAGAGTTGAACTAGATATGGCCCTTGTGTGTAGGAAGCACAGTTCTTTTGTTCTGAGCAAGCTCACTCCTCGGACCCCATAGGAAACAGAGTAGAGTAGAAGAGTGCTCTTTTCTCAAAAGCAGAGTGTGTTTCATGTAAGGCGAGCTAGCATTTGTTTCCCAGACCTAAATGGAGTTGAATCACATGCAGTTTCTGGTCCTACGAGCAAGAGTTGTTTTATGGTAAGGAAAGTCACTATTGTGCTCCCATTGCCCTACACAAGGCAAATAGCACTCGCGTCTTTTCCCAGCAAGTACAGTGTATTGGAATGAATATGAGCTACTGTTCTTGTCAGTTTCCTAAGCAGAATTGAACTAGATATGGCCGTGTGTGTAGGAAGCACAGTTCTTTTGTTCTGAGTAACCTCACTGTTCGGACCCCATGGTAAACAAAGTAGAGTAGAAGAGTGCTCTTTTTCCAAAAGCAGAGTGTGTTTCTTGTAAGGCGAGCTAGCGTTTGTTTCCCAGTCTTAAATGGAGTTGAATCACATGCAGTTTCTGGTCCTACGAGCAAGAGTTTTTTTCTGCTAAGAAGAGTCACTATTGGGCTCCCATTGCCATACAAGTGCAAATAGCACTGGCGTCTGTTCCCAGCAAGTACAGTGTATTGGACTGAAGAGCAGCTACTGTTCTTGTCAGTTTTCTAAGCAGAGTTGAACTAGATATGGCCCGTGTGTGTAGGAAGCACAGTTCTTTTGTTCTGAGCAAGCTCACTGTGCGGAACACATAGGAAACACAGTAGAGTAGAAGAGTGCTCTTTTCTCAAAAGCAGAGTGTGTTTCTTGTAAGGCGAGCTAGCGTTTTTTTCCCAGTCCTAAATGGAGTTGAATCACATGCAGTTTCTGGTCCTACGAGCAAGAGTTGTTTTCTGGTAAGAAGAGTCAATATTGTGCTCCCATTGTCATACACAGGGCAAATAGCACTGGCGTCGGTTCCCAGCATGTACAGTGTATTGGACTGAAGAGAACCTACTGTTCTTGTCAGGTTCCTAAGCAGAATTGAACTAGTTTTGGCCGTGTATGTAGGAAGCACAGTTCTTTTGTTCTGAGCAAGCTCTCTGTTCTGGCCTTATAGGAAACACAGTAGAGTAGAAGAGTGCTCTTTTCTCAAAAGCAGAGTGTGTTTCTTGTAAGGCGAGCTAGCGTTTGTTTCCAGTCCTAAATGGAGTTGAATCACATGCAGTTTTTGGTCCTACCAGCAAGAGTTGTTTTCTCTTAAGGAAAGTCACTATTGCGCTCCCTTTGCCATACACAGTGCAAATAGCAGTCGCGTCTGTTTCCAGCAAGTACAGTGTATTGGACTGAAGAGGAGCTACTGTTCTTGTCAGTTTCCTAAGCAGAGTTGAACTAGATATGGCCGTGTGTGTAGGAAGCACAGTTCTTTTGTTCTGAGCAAGCTCACTGTTCAGACCCCATTGGAAACACAAGAGAGTAGAAGCGTGCTCTTTTCTCAAAAGCAGAGTGTGTTTCTTGTAAGCCAAGGTAGCGATTGTTTCACAGTACTAAATGGAGTTGAATTCCATGCAGTTTGTGGTCCTACGAGCAAGAGTTGTTTTCTGGTAAGAAGAGTCACTATTGTGCTCCCATTGTCATACACAGGGCAAATAGCACTGGCGTCTGTTCCCAGCATGTACAGTGTATTGGACTGAAGAGGAGCTACTATTCTTGTCAGTTTCCTATGCAGAATTGAACTAGACATGGCCGTGTGTGCAGGAAGCACAGTTCTCTTGTTCTGATCAAGCTCACTGTTCTGGCCCTATAGGATACACAGAAGAGAAGAAGAGTGCTCTTTTCTCAAAAGCAGAGTGTGTTTCTTGTAAGGCGAGCTAGCGTTTGGTTCCCAGTCCTAAATGGAGTTGAATCACATGCAGTTTCTGGTCATATGAGCAAGAGATGTTTTCTGGTAGTGAAAGTCACTGTTGTACTCCCATTGCCATACATAGTGCAAATAGCACTCGCGTCTGTTCCCAGCAAGTACAGTGTATTGGACTGAAGAGGAGCTACTGTTCTTGTCATTTTCCTAAGAGGAGTTGAACCAGATATGGCCCATGTGTGTAGGAAGCACACTTCTTTTGTTCTGAGAAAGCTCACTGTGGGGACATCATAGGAAACACAGTAGAGTAGATGAGTGCTCTCTTCTCAAAATTTGATTGTGTTTCTGGAAAGGCGAGCTAGTGTTTGTTTCCAAGTCAGAAATGGAGTTGAAACCCATGCAGTTTGTGGTCCTACGAGCAAGAGTTGTTTTCTGGTAAGAAGAGTCACTATTGTGCTCCCATTGCCATACACAGTGCAAATAGCACTCGCGTCTGTTCCAAGCAAGTACAGTGTATTGGACTGAAGAGCAGCTACTGTTCTTGTCAGTTTCCTAAGCAGAGTTGAACTAGATATGGCCCGAGTGTGTAGGAAGCACAGTTCTTTTGTTCTGAGCAAGCTCACTGTTCGGACCCCATAGGAAACACAGTAGAGTAGAAGCGTGCTCTTTTCTCAAAAGCAGAGTGTGTTTCTTGTAAGGAGAGATAGCGTTTGTTACCCAGTACTAAATGGAGTTGAATCCCATGCAGTTTGTGGTCCTACGAGCAAGAGTTGTTTTCTGGTAAGAAGAATCACTATTGCGCTCCCATTGTCATACACAGGGCAAATAGCACTGGCATCTGTTCCCAGCATGTACAGTGTATGGGACTGAAGAGGATCTACTGTTCTTTTCAGTTTTCTAAGCAAAATTGAACTAGATAAGGCCGTGTGTGTAGGAAGCACAGTTCTCTTGTTCTGTTCAAGCTCACTGTTCTGGCCCTATAGGAAACACAGTAGAGTAGAAGAGTGCTCTTTTCTCAAAAGCAGTGTGTGTTTCTTGTAAGGCGAGCTAGCGTTTGTTTCCCAGTCCTAAATGGAGTTGAATCACATGCAATTTCTGGTCCTATGAGCAAGAGTTGTTTTCTGGTAAGGAAAGTCACATTGTGCTCCCATTGCCATACACTGTGCAAATGTCACTCGCGTCTGTTCCCAGCAAGTACAGTGTATTGGACTGAAGAGGAGCTACTCTTCTTGTCATTTTCCTAAAAGGAGTTGATCTAGATATGGCTCAGGTGTGTAGGAAGCACAGTTCTTTTGTTCTGAGAAAGCACACTGTGCGGACACCATAGGAAACACAGTAGAGTAGATGAGTGCTCTTTTCTCAAAATTAAATTGTGTTTCTTGAAAGGCGAGCTAGTATTTGCTTCCCAGTCAAAATGGAGTTGAATCCCATGTTGTTTCTGGTCCTACGAGCAAGAGTTTTTTTCTGGTAAGAAGAGTCACTATTGCGCTCCCATTGTCATACACAGTGCAAATAGCACTGGCGTCTGTTCCCAGCAAGTACGGTGTATTGGACTGAAGAGCAGCTACTGTTCTTGTCAGTTTCTATAGCAGAGTATAACTAGATATGGCCCGTGTGTGTAGGAAGCACAGTTCATTTGTTCTTAGCAAGCTCACTGTTCGGACCCCATAGGAAACACTGTAGAGTAGGATAGTGCTCTTTTCTCAAAAGCAGAGTGCGTTTCTTGAAAGGCAAGCTAGTGTTTGTTTCCCAGTCAGAAATGGAATTGAATCCTGTGCAGTTTCTGGTCCTATGAGCAAGAGTTTTTTTCTGTTAAGAAGAGTCACTATTGCGCTCCCATTGCCATACACAATGCAAATAGCACTGGCGTCTGTTCCCTGCATGTACAGAGTATTGGACTGAATAGGAGCTCCTGTTCTTTTCAGATTCCTAAGCAGAGTTGAACTAGATATGTCCCCTGTGTGTAGGAAGCACAGTTCTTTTGTTCTGAGCAAGTTCACTGTTCTGGCCCTATAGGAAACACAGTAGAGTAGAAGAGTGCTCTTTTCTCAAAAGCAGAGTGCGATTCTTGTAAGGCGAGCTAGCGTTTCTTTCCCAGTCCTAAATCGAGTTGAATAACATGCAGTTTCTTGTCCTACGAACAAGAGTTGTTTTCTGGTAAGAAGAGTCACTATTGTGCTCCCATTGTCATACCCAGGGCAAATAGCACTGGCGTCTGTTCCCTGCATGTACAGTGTATTGGACTGAACAGTTTCTACTGTTCTTGTCATTTTCCTAAGTAGAATTGAACTAGATATGGCCCGTGTGTGTAGGAAGCACAGTTTTTGTGTTCTGAGCAAGCACACTGTTCGGAACACATAGGAAACACAGTAGAGTAGAAGAGTGCTCTTTTCTCAAAAGCAGATTGTGCTTCTTGGAAGTCGAGCTAGTGTTTGTTTCCCAGTCCTAAATGGAGTTGAGTCACATGCAGTTTTTTGTCCTACGAGCAACAGTTGTTTTCTGGTAAGACTAGTCACTATTGTGCTCCAATTGCCAAACACAGTGCAAATAGCACTCGTGTCTGTTCCCCGCAAGTACAGTGTATTGGACTGAAGAGGAGTTACTGTTCTTCTCAGTTTCCTAAGCAGAGTTGAACTAGATATGGCCCGTGTGTGTAGGAAGCACAGTTCTTTTGTTCTGAGCAAGCTCACTGTTTGGACCTCATAGGAAACACAGTAGAGTAGAAGAGTGCTCTTTTCTCTAAAGCAGAGTGTGTTTCTTGTAAGGCGAGCTAGTGTTTCTTTCCCAGTCCTAAATGGAGTTGAATCACATGCAGTTTCTGGTCCTACAGGCAAGAGTTGTTTTATGGTAAGAAGAATCACTATTGCACTGCCATTGCCATACACAGGACAAATAGCACTCGTGTCTGTTCCCAGCAAGTACAGGGTATTGGACTGAAGAGGATCTACTGTTCTTGTCAGTTTACTAAGCAGAGTTGAACTAGATATGGCCGTGTGTATAGGAAGCACAGTTCTTTTGTTCTGAGCAAGCTCACTGTTCATACCCCAGAGGAAACACAGTAGAGTAGAAGAGTGCTCTTTTCTCAAAAGCAGAGTGTGTTTCTTGTAAGGCGAGCTAGCGTTTGTTTCCCAGTCCTAAATGGAGTTGAGTTACATGCAGTTTTTTGTCCTACGAGCAAGAGTTGTTTTCTGGTAAGACGAGTCACTATTGTGCTCCCATTGCCATACACAGTGCAAATAGCTCTCGCATCTGTTCCCCGCAAGTACAGTGTATTGGACGGAAGAGGAGCTACTGTTCTTGTCAGTTTCCTAAGCAGAGTTGAAATAGATATGGCCGTGTGTACGAAGCACAGTTCGTTTGTTCTGAGCAAGCTCACTGTTCGGACCCCATAGGAAACACAGTAGAGTAGATGAGTGCTCTTTTCTCAAAAGCAGAGTGTGTTTCTTGTAAGGCAAGCTAGCGTTTGTTTCCCAGTCCTAAATGGTGGTGAATCACATGCAGTTTCTGGTCCTACGAGCAAGAGTTGTTTTCTGGTATGGAAAGTCACTATTGTGCTCCCATTGCCATACACAGTGCAAATAGCATTCGCGTCTGTTCCCAGCAAGTACAGTGTATCGGACTGAAGAGGAGCTACTGTTCTTGTCAGTTTCCTAAGCAGAGTTGAACTAGTTATGGGCCGTGTGTGTAGGAAGCACAGTTCTTATGTTCTGAGCAAGCTCACTGTTATGGCCCTAAAGGAAACACAGTAGAGTAGAAGAGTGCTCTTTTCTCTAAAGCAGAGTGTGTTTCTTGTAAGGCAAGCTAGCGTTTGTTTCCTAGTCCTAAATGGAGTTGAATCACAAGTAGTTTCAGGTTCTACGAACAAGAGTTGTTTTCTGGTAAGGAAAGTCACATTGTGCTCCCATTGCCATACACTGTGCAAATGTCACTCGCGTCTGTTCCCAGCAAGTACAGTGTATTGGACTGAAGAGGATCTACTGTTCTTGTCAGGTTCCTAAGCAGACTTGAACTAGATATGGCCGTGTGTGTAGGAAGCACAGTTTTTTGTTTTGAGCAAGCTCACTGTTCTGGCCCTATAGGAAGCACAGTAGAGTAGAAGAGTGCTCTTTTCTCAAAAGCAAAGTGTGTTTCTTGTAAAGCGAGCTAGAGTTTGTTTCCCAGTCCTAAATGGAGTTGAGTCACATGCAGTTTTTTGTTCTATGAGCAAGAGTTGTTTTCTGGTAAGACGAGTCACTATTGTGCTCCAAATGCCATACACAGTGCAAATAGCACTGGCGTCTCTTCCCAGCAAGTACAGTGTATTGGACTGAAGAGGATCTACTGTTCTTGTCAGTTATCTAAGCAGAGTTGAACTAGATATGGCCCGTGTAGGAAGCACAGTTCTTTTGTTCTGAGCAAGCTCACTGTTCTGGCCCTATAGGAAACACAGTAGAGTAGAAGAGTGCTCTTTTTCTAAAGCAGAGTGTGTTTCTTGTAAGGCGAGCTAGCATTTGTTTCCCAGTCCTAAATCGAGTTGAATCACATGCAGGTTGTGGTCCTACGAGCAAGAGTTGTTTTCTGGTAAGGAAAGTCACTATTGTGCTCTCATTGCCATACACAGTGTAAGTAGCACTCGCGTCTGTTCCCAGCAAGTACAGTGTATTGGACTGAATAGGAGCTACTGTTCTTGTCAGTTTCCTAAGCAGAGTTGAACTACATATGGTCCGTGTGTGTAGGAACCACAGTTCTTTTGTTCTGAGCAAGCTCACTGTTTGGACCCCATAGGAAACACAGAAGAGTAGAAGAATGCTCTTTTCTCTAAAGCAGTGTGTTTCTTGTAAGGTGAGCTAGCCTTTGTTTCCCAGTCCTAAATGGAGTTGAATCACTTACAGTTTCTGGTCCTACGACTAAGAGTTGTTTTCTGGTAAGGAAAGTCACTATTGTGCTCCCATTGCCATACACAGTGCAAATAGCACAAGCGTCTGTTTCCAGCAAGTACAGTGTATTGGACTGAAGAGGAGCTACTGTTCTTCTCAGTTTCCTAAGCAGAGTTGAACTAGATATGGCCCGTGTGTCTAGGAAGCACAGTTCATTTGTTCTGAGCAAGCTAACTGTTCTGGCCCTATAGGAAACACAGTAGAGTAGAAGAGTGCTCTTTTCTCAAAAGCAGAGTGTGTTTCTTGTAAGGTGAGCTAGAGTTTGTTTCCCAGTCCTAAATGGAGTTGAGTCACATGCAGTTTTTGGTCCTATGAGCAATAGTTGTTTTCTGGTAAGATGAGTCACTATTGTGCTCCAATTGCCATACACAGTGCACATAGCACTCGCATCTGTTCTCAGCAAGTACAGTGTATCGGACTGAAGAGGAGCTGCTGTTCTTGTCAGTTTCCTAAGCAGAGTTGAAATAGATATGGCCCGTGTGTTTAGGAAGCACAGTTATTATGTTCTGAGCAAGCTCACTGTTCTGGTCCTACAGGAAACACAGTAGAGTAGAAGAGTGCTCTTTTCTCTAAAGCAGAGTGTGTTTCATGTAAGGCGAGCTAGCATTTGTTTCCCAGTCCTAAATGGAGTTGAATCACATGCAGTTTCTGGTCCTAAGAGCAAGAGTTGTTTTCTGGTAAGGAAAGTCACTATTGTGCTCCCATTGCTACACACAGTGCAAGTAGCACTCACGTCGGTTCCCAGAAAGTACAGTGTATCGGACTGAAGAGGAACTACTGTTCTTGTCAGTTTCTTAAGCAGAGTTGAACTAGATATGGCCCATGTGTGGGAAGCACAGTTCTTTTGTTCTTAGCAAGCTCACTGTTCTGGCCCTATAGGAAACACAGTAGAGTAGAAGAGTGCCCTTTTCTCTAATGCAGAGTGTGTTTCTTGTAAGGCGAACTAGTGTTTGTTTCCCAGTCCTAAATGGAGTTGAATCACATGCAGTTTCTGGTCCTACGAGCAAGAGTTGTTTTCTGGTAAGGAAAGTCACTATTGCGCTCCCATTGCCATACACAGTGCAAATAGCACTCCCGTCTGTTCCCAGCAAGTACAGTGTATGGGACTGAAGAGGAGCTACTGTTCTTGTCAGTTTCCTAAGCAGAGTTGAACTAGATATGGCCCGTGTGTGTAGGAAGCACAGTTCTTATGTTCTGAGCAAGCTCACTGTTCTGGCCCTATAGGAAACACAGTAGAGTAGAAGAGTGCTCTTTTCTCAAAAGCAGAGTGTGTTTCTTGTAAGGCAAGCTAGCGTTTGTTTCCTAGTCCTAAATGGAGTTGAATCACATGCAGTTTCAGGTCCTAAGAACAAGAGTTGTTTTCTGGTAAGGAAAGTCACATTGCGCTCCCATTGCCATACACTGTGCAAATAGCACTCGCGTCTGTTCCCAGCAAGTACAGTGTATTGGACTGAAGAGGATCTACTGTTCTTGTCAGGTTCCTAAGCAGAGTTGAACTAGATATGGCTGTGTGTGTAGGAAGCACAGTTGTTTTTGTTCTGAGCAAGCTCACTGTTCGGACCCCATAGAAAACACAGTAGAGTAGAAGAGTGCTTTTTTCTCAAAAGTAGAGTGTGTTTCATTTAAGACGAGCTAGCTTTTGTTTCCCATTCCTAAATGGAGTGGAATCACATGCAGTTTCTGGTCCTACGAGCAAGTGTTGTTTTCTGGTAAGGAAAGTCACTATTGCGCTCCCATTGCCATACACAGTGCAAATAGCCCTCCCGTCTGTTCCCAGCAAGTACAGTGTATTGGACTGAAGAGGAGCTACTCTTCTTGTCAGTTTAGTAAGCAGAGTTGAACTAGATATGGCCCATGTGTTTAGGAAGCACAATTCTTTTTTTCTGAGCACGCTCACTGTTCTGGCCCTATAGGAGGCACAGTAGAGTAGAAGAGTGCTCTTTTCTCAAAAGCAGAGTGTGTTTCTTGTAAAGCGAGCTAGAGTTTGTTTCCCAGTCCTAAATGGAGTTGAGTCACATGCAGTTTTTTGTTCTATGAGCAAGAGTTGTTTTCTGGTAAGACGAGTCACTATTGTGCTCCAATTGCCATACACTGTGCAAATAGCACTGGCGTCTGTTCCCAGCAAGTACAGTGTATTGGACTGAAGAGGATCTACTGTTCTTGTCAGTTTCCTAAGCAGAGTTGAACTAGATATGGCCCGTGTGTGGGAAGCACAGTTCTTTTGTTCTGAGCAAGCTCACTGTTCTGGCCCTGTAGGAAACACAGTAGAGTAGAAGAGTGCTCTTTTTCTAAAGCAGAGTGTGTTTCTTGTAAGGCGAGCTAGCATTTGTTTCCCAGTCCTAAATGGCATTGAATCACATGCAGTTTGTGGTCCTACGAGCAAGAGTTGTTTTCTGGTAAGGAAAGTAACTATTGCGCTCTAATTGCCATACACAGTGTAAATAGCACTCGCGTCTGTTCCCAGCAAGTACAGTGTATTGGACTGAAGAGGAGCTACTGTTCTTGTCAGTTTCCTAAGCAGAGTTGAACTACATATGGTCCGTGTGTGTAGGAAGCACAGATCTTTTGTTCTGAGCAAGCTCACTGTTTGGACCCCATAGGAAACACAGAAGAGTAGAAGAGTGCTCTTTTCTCTAAAGCAGTGTGTTTCTTGTAAGGCGAGATAGCGTTTGTTTCCCAGTCCTAAATGGAGTTGAATCACTTACAGTTTCTGGTCCTACGACCAAGAGTTGTTTTCTGGTAAGGAAAGTCACTATTGTGCTCCCATTGCCATACACAGTGCAAATAGCACAAGCGTCTGTTTCCAGCAAGTACAGTGTATTGGACTGAAGAGGAGCTACTGTTCTTCTCAGTTTCCTAAGCAGAGTTGAACTAGATATGGCCCGTGTGTCTAGGAAGCACAGTTCATTTGTTCTGAGCAAGCTAACTGTTCTGGCCCTATAGGAAACACAGTAGAGTAGAAGAGTGCTCTTTTCTCAAAAGCAGAGTGTGTTTCTTGTAAGGTGAGCTAGAGTTTGTTTCCCAGTCCTAAATGGAGTTGAGTCACATGCAGTTTTTGGTCCTATGAGCAATAGTTGTTTTCTGGTAAGATGAGTCACTATTGTGCTCCAATTGCCATACACAGTGCACATAGCACTCGCATCTGTTCTCAGCAAGTACAGTGTATCGGACTGAAGAGGAGCTGCTGTTCTTGTCAGTTTCCTAAGCAGAGTTGAAATAGATATGGCCCGTGTGTTTAGGAAGCACAGTTATTATGTTCTGAGCAAGCTCACTGTTCTGGTCCTACAGGAAACACAGTAGAGTAGAAGAGTGCTCTTTTCTCTAAAGCAGAGTGTGTTTCATGTAAGGCGAGCTAGCATTTGTTTCCCAGTCCTAAATGGAGTTGAATCACATGCAGTTTCTGGTCCTAAGAGCAAGAGTTGTTTTCTGGTAAGGAAAGTCACTATTGTGCTCCCATTGCTACACACAGTGCAAGTAGCACTCACGTCGGTTCCCAGAAAGTACAGTGTATCGGACTGAAGAGGAACTACTGTTCTTGTCAGTTTCTTAAGCAGAGTTGAACTAGATATGGCCCATGTGTGGGAAGCACAGTTCTTTTGTTCTTAGCAAGCTCACTGTTCTGGCCCTATAGGAAACACAGTAGAGTAGAAGAGTGCCCTTTTCTCTAATGCAGAGTGTGTTTCTTGTAAGGCGAACTAGTGTTTGTTTCCCAGTCCTAAATGGAGTTGAATCACATGCAGTTTCTGGTCCTACGAGCAAGAGTTGTTTTCTGGTAAGGAAAGTCATTATTGCGCTCCCATTGCCATACACAGTGCAAATAGCACTCCCGTCTGTTCCCAGCAAGTACAGTGTATGGGACTGAAGAGGAGCTACTGTTCTTGTCAGTTTCCTAAGCAGAGTTGAACTAGATATGGCCCGTGTGTGTAGGAAGCACAGTTCTTATGTTCTGAGCAAGCTCACTGTTCTGGCCCTATAGGAAACACAGTAGAGTAGAAGAGTGCTCTTTTCTCAAAAGCAGAGTGTGTTTCTTGTAAGGCAAGCTAGCGTTTGTTTCCTAGTCCTAAATGGAGTTGAATCACATGCAGTTTCAGGTCCTAAGAACAAGAGTTGTTTTCTGGTAAGGAAAGTCACATTGCGCTCCCATTGCCATACACTGTGCAAATAGCACTCGCGTCTGTTCCCAGCAAGTACAGTGTATTGGACTGAAGAGGATCTACTGTTCTTGTCAGGTTCCTAAGCAGAGTTGAACTAGATATGGCTGTGTGTGTAGGAAGCACAGTTGTTTTTGTTCTGAGCAAGCTCACTGTTCGGACCCCATAGAAAACACAGTAGAGTAGAAGAGTGCTTTTTTCTCAAAAGTAGAGTGTGTTTCATTTAAGACGAGCTAGCTTTTGTTTCCCATTCCTAAATGGAGTGGAATCACATGCAGTTTCTGGTCCTACGAGCAAGTGTTGTTTTCTGGTAAGGAAAGTCACTATTGCGCTCCCATTGCCATACACAGTGCAAATAGCCCTCCCGTCTGTTCCCAGCAAGTACAGTGTATTGGACTGAAGAGGAGCTACTCTTCTTGTCAGTTTAGTAAGCAGAGTTGAACTAGATATGGCCCATGTGTTTAGGAAGCACAATTCTTTTTTTCTGAGCACGCTCACTGTTCTGGCCCTATAGGAGGCACAGTAGAGTAGAAGAGTGCTCTTTTCTCAAAAGCAGAGTGTGTTTCTTGTAAAGCGAGCTAGAGTTTGTTTCCCAGTCCTAAATGGAGTTGAGTCACATGCAGTTTTTTGTTCTATGAGCAAGAGTTGTTTTCTGGTAAGACGAGTCACTATTGTGCTCCAATTGCCATACACTATGCAAATAGCACTGGCGTCTGTTCCCAGCAAGTACAGTGTATTGGACTGAAGAGGATCTACTGTTCTTGTCAGTTTCCTAAGCAGAGTTGAACTAGATATGGCCCGTGTGTGGGAAGCACAGTTCTTTTGTTCTGAGCAAGCTCACTGTTCTGGCCCTGTAGGAAACACAGTAGAGTAGAAGAGTGCTCTTTTTCTAAAGCAGAGTGTGTTTCTTGTAAGGCGAGCTAGCATTTGTTTCCCAGTCCTAAATGGCATTGAATCACATGCAGTTTGTGGTCCTACGAGCAAGAGTTGTTTTCTGGTAAGGAAAGTAACTATTGCGCTCTAATTGCCATACACAGTGTAAATAGCACTCGCGTCTGTTCCCAGCAAGTACAGTGTATTGGACTGAAGAGGAGCTACTGTTCTTGTCAGTTTCCTAAGCAGAGTTGAACTACATATGGTCCGTGTGTGTAGGAAGCACAGATCTTTTGTTCTGAGCAAGCTCACTGTTTGGACCCCATAGGAAACACAGAAGAGTAGAAGAGTGCTCTTTTCTCTAAAGCAGTGTGTTTCTTGTAAGGCGAGATAGCGTTTGTTTCCCAGTCCTAAATGGAGTTGAATCACATGCAGTTTCTGGTCCTACGAGCAAGAGTTGTTTTCTGGTAAGGAAAGTCACTATTGCGCTCCCATTGCCATACACAGTGCAAATAGCACATGCGTCTGTTCCCAGCAAGTACAGTGTATTGGACTGAAGAGGAGCTACTGTTCTTGTCAGTTTCCTAAGCAGAATTGAACTAGATATGGCCGTGTGTGTAGGAAGCACAGTTCTCTTGTTCTGTTCAAGCTCACTGTTCTGGCCCTTTAGGAAACACAGTAGAGTAGAAGAGTGCTCTTTTCTCAAAAGCAGAGTGTGTTTCTTGTAAGGTGAGCTAGCGTTTGTTTCCCAGTCCTAAATGGAGTTGAATCACTTACAGTTTCTGGTCCTACGACCAAGAGTTGTTTTCTGGTAAGGAAAGTCACTATTGTGCTCCCATTGCCATACACAGTGCAAATAGCACAAGCGTCTGTTCCCAGCAAGTACAGTGTATTGGACTGAAGAGGAGCTACTGTTCTTCTCAGTTTCCTAAGCAGAGTTGAACTAGATATGGCCCGTGTGTCTAGGAAGCACAGTTCATTTGTTCTGAGCAAGCTAACTGTTCTGGCCCTATAGGAAACACGGTAGAGTAGAAGAGTTCTCTTTCTCAAAAGCAGAGTGTGTTTATTGTAAGGTGAGCTAGAGTTTGTTTCCCAGTCCTAAATGGAGTTGAGTCACATGCAGTTTTTGGTCCTACGAGCAATATTTGTTTTCTGGTAAGACGAGTCACTATTGTGCTCCAATTGCCATACACAGTGCACATAGCACTCGCATCTGTTCTCAGCAAGTACAGTGTATCGGACTGAAGAGGAGCTGCTGTTATTGTCAGTTTCCTAAGCAGAGTTGAAATAGATATGGGCCATGTGTTTAGGAAGCACAGTTATTATGTTCTGAGCAAGCTCACTGTTCTGGTCCTACAGGAAACACAGTAGAGTAGAAGAGTGCTCTTTTCTCTAAAGCAGAGTGTGTTTCTTGTAAGGCGAGCTCGCGTTTGTTTCCCAGTCCTAAATGGAGTTGAATCACAGACAGTTTCTGGTCCTACGAGCAAGAAATATTTTCTAGTAAGGAAAGTCATTATTGTGCTCCCATTGCCATACACAGTGCAAATAGCACATGTGTCTGTTCCCAGCAAGTACAGTGTATTGGACTGAAGAGGAGCTACTGTTCTTGTCAGGTTCCTAAGCAGAGTTGAACTAGATATGGCCCGTGTGTGTAGGAAGCGAGTTCTTATGTTATGAGCAAGCTCACTGTTCTGGCCCTATAGGAAACACAGTAGAGTAGAAGAGTGCGCTTTTATCTAAAGCATAGTGTGTTTCTTGCAAGGTGAGCTAGCTTTTGTTTCCCAGTCCTAAATGGAGTTGAATCACATGCAGTTTCTGGTCCTACAAGCAAGAGTTGTTTTCTGGTAAGAAGAGTCACTATTGTGCTGCCATTGCCATACACAGGACAAATAGCACTGGCGTCTGTTCCCAGCAAGTACAGTGTATTGAACTGAAGAGGATCTACTGTTCTTGTCAGGTTCCTAAGCAGACTTGAACTAGATATGGCCGTGTGAGTAGGAAGCACAGTTTTTTTTTTCTGAGCAAGCTCACCGTTCGGAACATATAGGAAACAGAGTAGAGTAGAAGAGTGCTCTTTTCTCAAAAGCAAAGTGTGTTTCTTGGAAGTTGAGCTAGCGTTTGTTTCCCAGTCCTAAATGGAGTTGAGTCACATGCAATTTTTTGTCCTATGAGCAAGACTTGTTTTCTGGTAAGGAAAGTCACTATTGTGCTCCCATTGCCATACACAGTGCAAATAGCACTCGTGTCTGTTTCCAGCAAGTACAGTGTATCGGACTGAAGAGGAGCTACTGTTCTTGTCAGTTTCCTAAGCAGAGTTGAACTAGATATAGCCCGTGTGTAGGAAGCACAGTTCATTTGTTCTGAGCAAGCTCACTGTTCTGGCCCTATAGGAAACACAGTAGAGTAGAAGAGTGTTCTTTTCTCCAAAGCAGAGTGTGTTTCTTGTAAAGCGAGCTAGAGTTTGTTTCCCAGTTTGAAATGGAGTGGAATCACATGCAGTTTCTGGTCCTAAGAGCAGGAGTTGTTTTCTGGTAAGAAGAGTCACTATTGAGCTGCCATTGCCATACACAGGACAAATAGCACTGGCGTCTGTTCCCAGCAAGTACAGTGTATTGGACTATACAGGATATACAGTTCTTGTCAGGTTCCTAAGCAGAATTGAACTAGATATGGCCGTGTGAGTAGGAAGCACAGTTTTTTTGTTCTGAGCAAGCTCACTGTTCGGACCCCATAGGAAACACAGTAGAGTAGAAGAGTGCTCTTTTCTCAAAAGCAGAGTGTGTTTCTTGTAAGGCAAGCTAGCGTTTGTTTCCCAGTCAGAAATGGAGTTGAATCACATGCAGTTTCTGGTCTTACAAGCAAGAGTTGTTTTCTGGTAAGTAAGTCACTATTGCGCTCCCATTGCCATACACAGTGCAAATAGCACTCGCGTCTGTTCCCAGCAAGTACAGTGTATCGGACTGAAGAGGAGCTACTGTTCTTGTCAGTATCCTAAGCAGAGTTGAACTAGATATGGCCCATGTGTAGGAAGCACAGTTCTTTTGTTCTGAGCAAGCTCACTCTTCGGACCCCATAGGAAGCACAGTAGAGTAGAAGAGTGCTCTTTTCTCAAAAGCAGAGTGTGTTTCATGTAAGGCGAGCTAGCATTTGTTTCCCAGTCATAAATGGAGTTGAATCACATGCAGTTTCTGGTCCTACGATCAAGAGTTGTTTTCTGGTAAGGAAAGTCACTATTGCGCTCCCATTGCCATACACAGTACAAATAGCCCTCCCGTCTGTTCCCAGCAAGTACAGTGTATTGGACTGAAAAGGAGCTACTGTTCTTGGCAGTTTCCTAAGCAGAGTTGTACTAGATATGGCCCGTGTGTGTAGGAAGTACAGTTCTTTTTTTCTGAGCAAGCTCACTGTTCTGGCCCTATAGGAAACAAAGTAGAGTAGAAGAGTGCTCTTTTCTCAAAAGCAGAGTGTCTTTCTTGTAAAGCGAGCTAGAGTTTGTTCCCCAGTCCTAAATGGAGTTGAGTCACATGCAGTTTTTTGTCCTACGAGCAAGAGTTGTTTTCTGGTAAGACAAGTCACTATTGTGCTCCAATTGCCCTACACAGTGCAAAGAGCACTCGCGTCTGTTCCCCGCAAGTACAGTGTATTGGACGGAAGAGGAGCTATAGTTCTTGTCAGTTTCCTAAGAGGAGTTGAACTAGTTATGGCCCGTGTGTAGGAAGCACAGTTCTTTTGTTCTGAGCAAGCTCACTGTTCTGGCCCTATAGGAAACACAGTAGAGTGGAAGAGTGCTCTTTTCTCTAAAGCAGAGTGTGTTTCTTGTAAGGCAAGCTAGCGTTTCTTTCCCAGTCCTAAATAAAGTTGAATCACATGCAGTTTCTAGTCCTACGAGCAAGAGTTGTATTCTGGTAAGAAGAGTCACTATTGCGCTGCCATTGCCATACTTAGGACAAATAGCACTGGCGTCTGTTCCCAGCAAGTACAGTGTATTGGACTGAAGAGGATCTACTGTTCTTGTCAGGTTCCTAAGCAGAATTGAACTAGATATGGCCGTGTGTGTAGGAAGCACAGTTCTTTTGTTCTGAGCAAGCTCACTTTTGGGAACACATAGGAAACACAGTAGAGTAGAAGAGTGCTCTTTTCTCAAAAGCAGAGTGTGTTTCTTGTAAGGCGAGCTAGCATTTGTTTCCTAGTCCTAAATGGAGTTGAATCACATGCAGTTTCTGGTCCTATGAACAAGAGTTGTTTTCTGGTAAGGAAAGTCACTATTGCGCTCCCCTTGCCATACATAGTGCAAATAGCTCTCGCGTCTATTCCCAGCAAGTACAGTGTATCGGACTGAAGAGGAGCTACTGTTCTTGTCAGTTTTCTAAGCAGAGTTGAACTAGATATGGCCCGTTTGTGTAGGAAGCACAGTTCTTATGTTCTGAACAAGCTCACTGTTCTTGCCCTATTGGAAACACAGTAGAGTAGAAGAGTGCTCTTTTCTCAAAAGCTGAGTGTGTTTTTGTAAGGCGAGCTAGCGTTTGTTGCCTAGTCCTAAATGGAGTTGAATCACATGCAGTTTCTGGTCCTACAAGCAAGAGTTGTTTTCTGGTAAGAAGAGTCACTATTTCGCTGCCATTGCCATACACAGGACAAATAGCACTGGCGTCTTTTCCTAGCAAGTACAGTGTATTGGACTGAATAGGAGCTACTGTTCTTTTCAGTTTCCTAAGCAGAGTTGAACTAGTTATGGCCCGTGTGTAGGAAGCACAGTTCTTTTGTTCTGAGCAAGCTCACTCTTCTGGCCCTATAGGAAACACAGTAGAGTAGAAGAGTGCTCTTTTCTCAAAAGCAGAGTGTGTTTCTTATAAGGCGAGCTAGCATTTATTTCCCAGTCCTAAATGGAGTGGAATCACATGCAGTTTCTGGTCCTACGAGCAAGAGTTTTTTTGTGGTAAGGAAAGTCACTATTGAGCTCCCATTGCCATACACAATGCAAATAGCACATGGGTCTGTTCCCACCAATTACAGTGTATTGGACTGAAGACGAGCTACTGTTCTTGTCAGGTTCCTAAGCAGAGTTGAACTAGATATGGCCGTGTGTGTAGGAAGCACAGTTCTTTTGTTCTGAGCAAGCTCACTGCTCTGGCCCCATAGGAAACACAGTAGAGTAGAAGAGTGCTCTTTTCTCTAAAGCAGAGTGTGTTTCTTGTAAGGCGAGCTAGCGTTTGTTTCCCAGTCCTAAATGGAGTTGAGTCACATGCATTTTTTTGTCCTACGAGCAAGAGTTTTTTTCTGGTAAGACGAGTCACTATTGTGCTCCTATTGCCATACACAGTGCAAATAGCACTCGCGTCTGTTCCCAGCAAGTAGAGTGTATCGGACTGAAGAGGAGCTACTGTTCTTGTCAGTTTCCTAAGCAGACTTGAACTAGATATGGCCTTGTGTGTAGGAAGCACAGTTTTTTTGTTCTGAGCAAGCTCACTTTTCGGAACACATAGGAAACACAGTACAGTAGAAGAGTGCTCTTTTCTCAAAAGCAGAGTGTATTTCTTGTAAGGCGAGCTAGCGTTTGTTTTCCAGTCCTAAAGGGAGTTGAGTCACATGCAGTTTTTTGTCCTATGAGCAAGAGTTGTTTTCTCGTAAGACAAGTCACTATTGTGCTCCAATTGCCATACACAGTGCAAATAGCACGCGAGTCTGTTCCCCGCAAGTACAGTGTATTGGACTGAAGAGGAGCTACTGTTCTTGTTTGTTTCCTAAGCAGAGTTGAACTAGATATGGCCCGTGTGTGTAGGACGCACAGTACTTTTGTTCTGAGCAAGCTCACTGTTCGGATCCCATAGGAAACACAGTAGAGTAGAAGAGTGCTCTTTTCTCAAAAGCAGAGTGTGTTTCATGTAAGGCGAGGTAGCACTTGTTCCCCAGTCCTAAATGGAGTTGAATCACATGCAGTTTCTGGTCCTACGAGCAAGAGTTGTTTTCTGGTAAGGAAAGTCACTATTGCGCTCCCATTGCCATACACAGTGCAAATAGCACTCGCGTCTGTTCCCAGCAAGTACAGTGTATCGGACTGAAGAGGACCTACAGTTCTTGTCAGTTTCCTAAGCAGAGTTGAACTAGTTATGGCCCGTATGTAGGAAGCACAGTTCCTTGTTTTGAGCAAGCTCACTGTTCTGGCCCTATAGGAAACACAGTAAAGTAGAAGAGTGCTCTTTTCTCTAAAGCAGAGTGTGTTTCTTGTAAGGACAGCTAGCGTTTGTTTCCCAGTCTTAAATGGAGTTGAATCACATGAAGTTACTAGTCCTAAGAGCAAGAGTTGTTTTATGGTAAGAAGAGTCACTATTGCGCTGCCATTGCCATACACAGGACAAAGAGCACTGGCGTCTGTTCCCACCAAGTACAGTGTTTTGGACTGAAGAGGATCTACTGTTCTTGTCAGTTTCCTAAGCAGACTTGAACTAGATATGGCCGTGTGTGTAGGAAGCACAGTTCCTTTGTTCTGAGCAAGATCACTGTTCGGACACCATAGGAAACACACTAGAGTAGAAGAGTGGTCTTTTCTGAAAAGCAGAGTGTGTTCTTGTAAGGCGAGCTAGCGTTTGTTTCCCAGTCCTAAATGGAGTTGAATCACATGCAGTTTCAGGTCCTAAGAGCAAGAGTTGTTTTCTGGTATGGAAAGTCACTATTGCGCTCCCCTTGCTATACATAGTGCAAATAGCTCTCGCGTCTGTTCCCAGCAAGTACAGTGTATCGGACTGAAGAGGAGCTACTGTCTTGTCAGTTTCCTAAGCAGAGTTCAACTAGATATGGCCCGTGTGTGTAGGAAGCACCGTTCTTATGTTCTCAGCAAGCTCACTGTTCTGGCCCTATAGGAAACACAGTAGAGTAGAAGAGTGCTCTTTTCTCAAAAGCAGAGTGAGTTTTTGTAAGGTGAGCTAGCGTTTGTTTCCTAGTCCTAAATGGAGTTGAATCACAAGCAGTTTCTGGTCCTATGAACAAAAGTTTTTTTCTGGTAATGAAAGTCACTATTGCGCTCCCATTGCCCTACACAAGGCAAATAGCACTCGCGTCTTTTCCCAGCAAGTACAGTGTATTGGACTTAATAGGAGCTACAGTTCTTGTCAGTTTCCTAAGCAGAGTTGAATTAGATATGGCCCGTGTGTGTAGGAAGTACAGTTCTTTTTTTCTGACTAAGCTCACTGTTCTGTTCCTATAGGAAACACAGTAGAGTAGAAGAGTGCTCTTTTCTCAAATGCAGAGTGTGTTTCTTGTAAAGCGAGCTAGAGTTTGTTTCCCAGTCCTAAATGGAGTGGAATCACATGCAGTTTCTGGTCCTACGAGCAAGAGTTGTTTTCTGGTAAGAAGAGTCACTATTGCGCTGCCATTGCCATACACAGGACAAATAGCACTGGCGTCTGTTCCTAGCAAGTATAGTGTATTGGACTGAAGAGGATCTACTGTTCTTGTCAGGTTCCTAAGCAGACTTGAACTAGATATGGCCGTGTGTGTAGGAAGCACAGTTCTTTTGTTCTGAGCAAGCTCACTGTTCGGACACCATAGGAAACACAGTAGAGTAGAAGAGTGCTCTTTTCTCAAAAGCAGAGTGTGTTTCTTGTAAGGCGAGCTAGCGTTTGTTTCCCAGTCCTAAATGGAGTTGAATCTCATGCAGTTTCTGGTCCTAAGAGCAAGAGTTGTTTTCTGGTAAGGAAAGTCACTATTGCGCTCCCCTTGCCATACATAGTGCAAATAGTTCTCGCGTCTATTCCCAGCAAGTTCAGTGTATCGGACTGAAGACGAGCTAATGTTCTTGTCAGTTTCCTAAGCAGAGTTGAACTAGATATGGCCCGTGAGTGTAGGAAGCACAGTTCTTATGTTCTGAACAAGCTCACTTTTCTGGCCCTATTGGAAACACAGTAGAGTAGAAGAGTGCTCTTTTCTCAAAAGCAGAGTGTGTTTTTGTAAGGCGAGCTAGTGTTTGTTTCCTAGTCCTAAATGGAGTTGAATCCCAGGCAGTTTCTGGTCCTACGAGCAAGAGTTGTTTTCTGGTAAGAAGAGTCACTATTGCGCTGCCATTGCCATACACAGGACAAATAGCACTGGCGTCTCTTCCCAGCAAGTACAGTGTATTGGACTGAAGAGGATCTACTGTTCTTGTCAGGTTCCTAAGCAGAGTTGAACTAGATATGGCCGTGTGAGTAGGAAGCACAGTTTTTTTGTTCTGAGCAAGCTCACTGTTCGGAACACATAGGAAACACAGTAGAGTAGAAGAGTGCTCTTTTCTCAAAAGCAGAGTATGTTTCTTGGAAGTCGAGCTAGCGTTTGTTTCCCAGTTAAATGGAGTTGAGTCACATGCAGTTTTTTGTCCTACGAGCAAGAGTTGTTTTCTGGTAAGAGAAGTCACTATTGCGCTCCAATTTCCATACACAGTGCAAATAGCACTCGCGTCTGTTCCCCGCAAGTACAGTGTATTGGACAGAAGAGGAGCTATTGTTCTTGTCAGTTTCCTAAGCAGAGTTGAACTAGATATGGCCCATGTGTGTAGGAAGCACAGTTCTTTTGTTCTGAGCAAGCTCACTGTTCGGACCCGATAGGAAACACAGTAGAATAGAAGAGTGCTCTTTTCTCAAAAGCAGAGTGTGTTTCATGTAAGGCGAGCTAGCATTTGTTTCCCAATCCTAAATGGAGTTGAATCATATGCAGTTTCTGGTCTTACGAGCAAGAGATGTTTTCTGGTAAGGAAAGTCACTATTGCGCTCCCATTGACATACACAGTGCAAATAGCACTCGCGTCTGTTCCCAGCAAGTACAGTGTATCGGACTGAAGAGGAGCTACTGTTCTTGTCAGTTGCCTAAGCATAGTTGAACTAGATATGGCCCGTGTGTAGGAAGCACACTACTTTTTTTCTGAGCAAGCTCACTATTCTGGCCCTATAGGAAACACAGTAGATTAGAAGTGTGCTCTTTTCTCTAAAGCAGAGTGTGTTCCTTGTAAGGTGAGCTAGCTTTTGTTTGCCAGTCCTAAATGGAGTTGAATTACATGCAGTTTCTGGTCCTACAAGCAAGAGTTGTTTTCTGGTAAGAAGAGTAACTATTGCGCTGCCATTGCCATACACAGGACAAATAGCACTGGCGTCTCTTCCCAGCAAGTACAGTGTATTGGACTGAAGAGGATCTACTGTTCTTGTCAGGTTGCTAAGCAGACTTGAACTAGATATGGCCGTGTGTGTAGGAAGCACAGTTTTTTTGTTCTGAGCAAGCTCACTTTTCAGAACACCTAGGAAACACAGTAGAGTAGAAGAGTGCTCTTTTCTCAAAAGCAGAGTGTGTTTCTTGTAAAGCAAGCTAGAGTTTGTTTCCCAGTCCTAAATGGAGTGGAATCACATGCAGTTTATGGTCCTACGAGCAAGAGTTGTTTTCTGATAAGAAGAGTCACTATTGCGCTGCCATTGCCATACACAGGACAAATAGCACTGGCGTCTGTTCCCAGCAAGTATAGTGTATTGGACTGAAGAGGATCTACTGTTCTTGTCAGGTTCCTAAGCAGACTTGAACTAGATATGGCCGTGTGTGTAGGAAGCACAGTTCTTTTGTTCTGAGCAAGCTCACTGTTTGGACCCCATAGGAAACACAGTAGAGTAGAAGAGTGCTCTTTTCTCAAAAGCAGAGTGTGTTTCTTGTAAGGCGAGCTCGCGTTTGTTTCCCAGTCCTAAATGGAGTTGAATCTCATGCAGTTTCTGGTCCTAAGAGCAAGAGTTGTTTTCTGGTAAGGAAAGTCACTACTGCACTCCCCTTACCATACATAGTGCAAATAGCTCTCGTGTCTATTCCTAGCAAGTACAGTGTATCGGACTGAAGAGGAGCTACTGTTCTTGTCATTTTCCTAAGCAGAGTTGAGCTAGATATGGCCCGTGTGTGTAGGAAGCACAGTTCTTTTGTTCTGAGCAAGCTCACTGTTCGGACCCCATAGGAAACACAGTAGAGTAGAAGAGTGCTCTTTTCTCAAAAGCAGAGTGTGTTTCTTTTAATCGAGCTAGCGTTTGTTTCCCACTCCTCAATGGAGTTGAGTCACATGCAGTTTTTTGGCCTACAAGCAAGAGTTTTTTTCTCGTAAGACGAGTCACTATTGTGCTCCAATGCCATACACAGTGCAAATAGCACTCGCGTCTGTTCCCCGCAAGTCCAGTGTATCGGACTGAAGAGGAGCTACTGTTCTTGTTGGTTTCCTAAGCAGAGTTGAACTAGATATGGCCCGTGTGTGTAGAAAGCACAGTTCTTTTGTTCTGAGCAAGCTCACTGTTCGGACCCCATAGGAAACACAGTAGAGAAGAAGAGTGCTCTTTTCTCAAAAGCAGAGTGTGTTTCTTGTAAGGCGAGCTAGCATTTGTTTCCCAGTCCTAAATGGAGTTGAATCATATGCAGTTCCTGGTCCTACAAGCAAGAGTTGTTTTCTGGTAATAAGAGTCACTATTGCGCTGCCATTGCCATACACAGGACAAATAGCACTGGCGTCTGTTCCCAGCAAGTACAGTGTATTGGACTATACAGGATATACAGTTCTTGTCAGGTTCCTAAGCAGAATTGAACTAGATATGGCCGTGTGTGTAGGAAGCACAGTTCTTTTGTTCTGAGCAAGCTCACTGTTCGGACCACATAGGAAAAACAGTAGAGTAGAAGAGTACTCTTTTCTCAAAACCAGAGTGTGTTTCTTGTAAGTAGAGCTAGCGTTTGTTTCCCAGTCCTAAATGGAGTTGAGTCACATGCAGGTTTTTGTCCTACGAGCAAGAGTTGTTTTCTGGTAAGACGAGTCACTATTGTGCTCCAATGCCAAACACAGTGCAAGTAGCACTCGCGTCTGTTCCCCGCAAGTACAGTGTAACGGACTGAAGAGGAGCTACTGTTCTTGTTTGTTTCCTAAGCAGAGTTGAACTAGATATGGCCCGTGTGTAGAAAGCACAGTTCTTTTGTTCTGAGCAAGCTCACTGTTCGGACCCCTTAGGAAACACAGTAGAGTAGAAGAGTGCTCTTTTCTCAAAAGCAGAGTGTGTTTCTTGTAAGGCGAGCTAGCATTTGTTTCCCAGTCCTAAATGGAGGTGAATCACATGCAGTTTCTGGTCCTATGAGCAAGAGTTGTTTTCTGGTAAGGAAAGTCACTATTGCGCTCCCAAGCCATACACAGTGCAAATAGCACTCGCGTCTGTTCCCCGCAAGTACAGTGTATTGGACGGAAGAGGAGCTATAGTTCTTGTCAGTTTCCTAAGAGGAGTTGAACTAGTTATGGCCCGTGTGTAGGAAGCACAGTTCTTTTGTTCTGAGCAAGCTCACTGTTCTGGCCCTATAGGAAACACAGTAGAGTGGAAGAGTGCTCTTTTCTCTAAAGCAGAGTGTGTTTCTTGTAAGGCAAGCTAGCGTTTCTTTCCCAGTCCTAAATAAAGTTGAATCACATGCAGTTTCTAGTCCTACGAGCAAGAGTTGTATTCTGGTAAGAAGAGTCACTATTGCGCTGCCATTGCCATACTTAGGACAAATAGCACTGGCGTCTGTTCCCAGCAAGTACAGTGTATTGGACTGAAGAGGATCTACTGTTCTTGTCAGGTTCCTAAGCAGAATTGAACTAGATATGGCCGTGTGTGTAGGAAGCACAGTTCTTTTGTTCTGAGCAAGCTCACTTTTGGGAACACATAGGAAACACAGTAGAGTAGAAGAGTGCTCTTTTCTCAAAAGCAGAGTGTGTTTCTTGTAAGGCGAGCTAGCATTTGTTTCCTAGTCCTAAATGGAGTTGAATCACATGCAGTTTCTGGTCCTATGAACAAGAGTTGTTTTCTGGTAAGGAAAGTCACTATTGCGCTCCCCTTGCCATACATAGTGCAAATAGCTCTCGCGTCTATTCCCAGCAAGTACAGTGTATCGGACTGAAGAGGAGCTACTGTTCTTGTCAGTTTTCTAAGCAGAGTTGAACTAGATATGGCCCGTTTGTGTAGGAAGCACAGTTCTTATGTTCTGAACAAGCTCACTGTTCTTGCCCTATTGGAAACACAGTAGAGTAGAAGAGTGCTCTTTTCTCAAAAGCTGAGTGTGTTTTTGTAAGGCGAGCTAGCGTTTGTTGCCTAGTCCTAAATGGAGTTGAATCACATGCAGTTTCTGGTCCTACAAGCAAGAGTTGTTTTCTGGTAAGAAGAGTCACTATTGCGCTGCCATTGCCATACACAGGACAAATAGCACTGGCGTCTTTTCCTAGCAAGTACAGTGTATTGGACTGAATAGGAGCTACTGTTCTTTTCAGTTTCCTAAGCAGAGTTGAACTAGTTATGGCCCGTGTGTAGGAAGCACAGTTCTTTTGTTCTGAGCAAGCTCACTCTTCTGGCCCTATAGGAAACACAGTAGAGTAGAAGAGTGCTCTTTTCTCAAAAGCAGAGTGTGTTTCTTATAAGGCGAGCTAGCATTTATTTCCCAGTCCTAAATGGAGTGGAATCACATGCAGTTTCTGGTCCTACGAGCAAGAGTTTTTTTGTGGTAAGGAAAGTCACTATTGAGCTCCCATTGCCATACACAATGCAAATAGCACATGGGTCTGTTCCCACCAATTACAGTGTATTGGACTGAAGACGAGCTACTGTTCTTGTCAGGTTCCTAAGCAGAGTTGAACTAGATATGGCCGTGTGTGTAGGAAGCACAGTTCTTTTGTTCTGAGCAAGCTCACTGCTCTGGCCCCATAGGAAACACAGTAGAGTAGAAGAGTGCTCTTTTCTCTAAAGCAGAGTGTGTTTCTTGTAAGGCGAGCTAGCGTTTGTTTCCCAGTCCTAAATGGAGTTGAGTCACATGCATTTTTTTGTCCTACGAGCAAGAGTTTTTTTCTGGTAAGACGAGTCACTATTGTGCTCCAATTGCCATACACAGTGCAAATAGCACTCGCGTCTGTTCCCAGCAAGTAGAGTGTATCGGACTGAAGAGGAGCTACTGTTCTTGTCAGTTTCCTAAGCAGACTTGAACTAGATATGGCCTTGTGTGTAGGAAGCACAGTTTTTTTGTTCTGAGCAAGCTCACTTTTCGGAACACATAGGAAACACAGTACAGTAGAAGAGTGCTCTTTTCTCAAAAGCAGAGTGTATTTCTTGTAAGGCGAGCTAGCGTTTGTTTTCCAGTCCTAAAGGGAGTTGAGTCACATGCAGTTTTTTGTCCTATGAGCAAGAGTTGTTTTCTCGTAAGACAAGTCACTATTGTGCTCCAATTGCCATACACAGTGCAAATAGCACGCGAGTCTGTTCCCCGCAAGTACAGTGTATTGGACTGAAGAGGAGCTACTGTTCTTGTTTGTTTCCTAAGCAGAGTTGAACTAGATATGGCCCGTGTGTGTAGGACGCACAGTACTTTTGTTCTGAGCAAGCTCACTGTTCGGATCCCATAGGAAACACAGTAGAGTAGAAGAGTGCTCTTTTCTCAAAAGCAGAGTGTGTTTCATGTAAGGCGAGGTAGCACTTGTTCCCCAGTCCTAAATGGAGTTGAATCACATGCAGTTTCTGGTCCTACGAGCAAGAGTTGTTTTCTGGTAAGGAAAGTCACTATTGCGCTCCCATTGCCATACACAGTGCAAATAGCACTCGCGTCTGTTCCCAGCAAGTACAGTGTATCGGACTGAAGAGGACCTACAGTTCTTGTCAGTTTCCTAAGCAGAGTTGAACTAGTTATGGCCCGTATGTAGGAAGCACAGTTCCTTGTTTTGAGCAAGCTCACTGTTCTGGCCCTATAGGAAACACAGTAAAGTAGAAGAGTGCTCTTTTCTCTAAAGCAGAGTGTGTTTCTTGTAAGGCCAGCTAGCGTTTGTTTCCCAGTCTTAAATGGAGTTGAATCACATGAAGTTACTAGTCCTAAGAGCAAGAGTTGTTTTATGGTAAGAAGAGTCACTATTGCGCTGCCATTGCCATACACAGGACAAAGAGCACTGGCGTCTGTTCCCACCAAGTACAGTGTTTTGGACTGAAGAGGATCTACTGTTCTTGTCAGTTTCCTAAGCAGACTTGAACTAGATATGGCCGTGTGTGTAGGAAGCACAGTTCCTTTGTTCTGAGCAAGATCACTGTTCGGACACCATAGGAAACACAGTAGAGTAGAAGAGTGGTCTTTTCTGAAAAGCAGAGTGTGTTCTTGTAAGGCGAGCTAGCGTTTGTTTCCCAGTCCTAAATGGAGTTGAATCACATGCAGTTTCAGGTCCTAAGAGCAAGAGTTGTTTTCTGGTATGGAAAGTCACTATTGCGCTCCCCTTGCTATACATAGTGCAAATAGCTCTCGCGTCTGTTCCCAGCAAGTACAGTGTATCGGACTGAAGAGGAGCTACTGTCTTGTCAGTTTCCTAAGCAGAGTTCAACTAGATATGGCCCGTGTGTGTAGGAAGCACCGTTCTTATGTTCTCAGCAAGCTCACTGTTCTGGCCCTATAGGAAACACAGTAGAGTAGAAGAGTGCTCTTTTCTCAAAAGCAGAGTGTGTTTTTGTAAGGTGAGCTAGCGTTTGTTTCCTAGTCCTAAATGGAGTTGAATCACAAGCAGTTTCTGGTCCTATGAACAAAAGTTTTTTTCTGGTAATGAAAGTCACTATTGCGCTCCCATTGCCCTACACAAGGCAAATAGCACTCGTGTCTTTTCCCAGCAAGTACAGTGTATTGGACTTAATAGGAGCTACAGTTCTTGTCAGTTTCCTAAGCAGAGTTGAATTAGATATGGCCCGTGTGTGTAGGAAGTACAGTTCTTTTTTTCTGACTAAGCTCACTGTTCTGTTCCTATAGGAAACACAGTAGAGTAGAAGAGTGCTCTTTTCTCAAATGCAGAGTGTGTTTCTTGTAAAGCGAGCTAGAGTTTGTTTCCCAGTCCTAAATGGAGTGGAATCACATGCAGTTTCTGGTCCTACGAGCAAGAGTTGTTTTCTGGTAAGAAGAGTCACTATTGCGCTGCCATTGCCATACACAGGACAAATAGCACTGGCGTCTGTTCCTAGCAAGTATAGTGTATTGGACTGAAGAGGATCTACTGTTCTTGTCAGGTTCCTAAGCAGACTTGAACTAGATATGGCCGTGTGTGTAGGAAGCACAGTTCTTTTGTTCTGAGCAAGCTCACTGTTCGGACACCATAGGAAACACAGTAGAGTAGAAGAGTGCTCTTTTCTCAAAAGCAGAGTGTGTTTCTTGTAAGGCGAGCTAGCGTTTGTTTCCCAGTCCTAAATGGAGTTGAATCTCATGCAGTTTCTGGTCCTAAGAGCAAGAGTTGTTTTCTGGTAAGGAAAGTCACTATTGCGCTCCCCTTGCCATACATAGTGCAAATAGTTCTCGCGTCTATTCCCAGCAAGTTCAGTGTATCGGACTGAAGACGAGCTAATGTTCTTGTCAGTTTCCTAAGCAGAGTTGAACTAGATATGGCCCGTGAGTGTAGGAAGCACAGTTCTTATGTTCTGAACAAGCTCACTTTTCTGGCCCTATTGGAAACACAGTAGAGTAGAAGAGTGCTCTTTTCTCAAAAGCAGAGTGTGTTTTTGTAAGGCGAGCTAGTGTTTGTTTCCTAGTCCTAAATGGAGTTGAATCCCAGGCAGTTTCTGGTCCTACGAGCAAGAGTTGTTTTCTGGTAAGAAGAGTCACTATTGCGCTGCCATTGCCATACACAGGACAAATAGCACTGGCGTCTCTTCCCAGCAAGTACAGTGTATTGGACTGAAGAGGATCTACTGTTCTTGTCAGGTTCCTAAGCAGAGTTGAACTAGATATGGCCGTGTGAGTAGGAAGCACAGTTTTTTTGTTCTGAGCAAGCTCACTGTTCGGAACACATAGGAAACACAGTAGAGTAGAAGAGTGCTCTTTTCTCAAAAGCAGAGTATGTTTCTTGGAAGTCGAGCTAGCGTTTGTTTCCCAGTTAAATGGAGTTGAGTCACATGCAGTTTTTTGTCCTACGAGCAAGAGTTGTTTTCTGGTAAGAGAAGTCACTATTGCGCTCCAATTTCCATACACAGTGCAAATAGCACTCGCGTCTGTTCCCCGCAAGTACAGTGTATTGGACAGAAGAGGAGCTATTGTTCTTGTCAGTTTCCTAAGCAGAGTTGAACTAGATATGGCCCATGTGTGTAGGAAGCACAGTTCTTTTGTTCTGAGCAAGCTCACTGTTCGGACCCGATAGGAAACACAGTAGAATAGAAGATTGCTCTTTTCTCAAAAGCAGAGTGTGTTTCATGTAAGGCGAGCTAGCATTTGTTTCCCAATCCTAAATGGAGTTGAATCATATGCAGTTTCTGGTCTTACGAGCAAGAGATGTTTTCTGGTAAGGAAAGTCACTATTGCGCTCCCATTGACATACACAGTGCAAATAGCACTCGCGTCTGTTCCCAGCAAGTACAGTGTATTGGACTGAAGAGGAGCTACTGTTCTTGTCAGTTGCCTAAGCATAGTTGAACTAGATATGGCCCGTGTGTAGGAAGCACACTACTTTTTTTCTGAGCAAGCTCACTATTCTGGCCCTATAGGAAACACAGTAGATTAGAAGTGTGCTCTTTTCTCTAAAGCAGAGTGTGTTCCTTGTAAGGTGAGCTAGCTTTTGTTTGCCAGTCCTAAATGGAGTTGAATTACATGCAGTTTCTGGTCCTACAAGCAAGAGTTGTTTTCTGGTAAGAAGAGTAACTATTGCGCTGCCATTGCCATACACAGGACAAATAGCACTGGCGTCTCTTCCCAGCAAGTACAGTGTATTGGACTGAAGAGGATCTACTGTTCTTGTCAGGTTGCTAAGCAGACTTGAACTAGATATGGCCGTGTGTGTAGGAAGCACAGTTTTTTTGTTCTGAGCAAGCTCACTTTTCAGAACACCTAGGAAACACAGTAGAGTAGAAGAGTGCTCTTTTCTCAAAAGCAGAGTGTGTTTCTTGTAAAGCAAGCTAGAGTTTGTTTCCCAGTCCTAAATGGAGTGGAATCACATGCAGTTTATGGTCCTACGAGCAAGAGTTGTTTTCTGATAAGAAGAGTCACTATTGCGCTGCCATTGCCATACACAGGACAAATAGCACTGGCGTCTGTTCCCAGCAAGTATAGTGTATTGGACTGAAGAGGATCTACTGTTCTTGTCAGGTTCCTAAGCAGACTTGAACTAGATATGGCCGTGTGTGTAGGAAGCACAGTTCTTTTGTTCTGAGCAAGCTCACTGTTTGGACCCCATAGGAAACACAGTAGAGTAGAAGAGTGCTCTTTTCTCAAAAGCAGAGTGTGTTTCTTGTAAGGCGAGCTCGCGTTTGTTTCCCAGTCCTAAATGGAGTTGAATCTCATGCAGTTTCTGGTCCTAAGAGCAAGAGTTGTTTTCTGGTAAGGAAAGTCACTACTGCACTCCCCTTACCATACATAGTGCAAATAGCTCTCGTGTCTATTCCTAGCAAGTACAGTGTATCGGACTGAAGAGGAGCTACTGTTCTTGTCATTTTCCTAAGCAGAGTTGAGCTAGATATGGCCCGTGTGTGTAGGAAGCACAGTTCTTTTGTTCTGAGCAAGCTCACTGTTCGGACCCCATAGGAAACACAGTAGAGTAGAAGAGTGCTCTTTTCTCAAAAGCAGAGTGTGTTTCTTTTAATCGAGCTAGCGTTTGTTTCCCATTCCTCAATGGAGTTGAGTCACATGCAGTTTTTTGGCCTACAAGCAAGAGTTTTTTTCTCGTAAGACGAGTCACTATTGTGCTCCAATGCCATACACAGTGCAAATAGCACTCGCGTCTGTTCTCCGCAAGTCCAGTGTATCGGACTGAAGAGGAGCTACTGTTCTTGTTGGTTTCCTAAGCAGAGTTGAACTAGATATGGCCCGTGTGTGTAGAAAGCACAGTTCTTTTGTTCTGAGCAAGCTCACTGTTCGGACCCCATAGGAAACACAGTAGAGAAGAAGAGTGCTCTTTTCTCAAAAGCAGAGTGTGTTTCTTGTAAGGCGAGCTAGCATTTGTTTCCCAGTCCTAAATGGAGTTGAATCATATGCAGTTCCTGGTCCTACAAGCAAGAGTTGTTTTCTGGTAATAAGAGTCACTATTGCGCTGCCATTGCCATACACAGGACAAATAGCACTGGCGTCTGTTCCCAGCAAGTACAGTGTATTGGACTATACAGGATATACAGTTCTTGTCAGGTTCCTAAGCAGAATTGAACTAGATATGGCCGTGTGTGTAGGAAGCACAGTTCTTTTGTTCTGAGCAAGCTCACTGTTCGGACCACATAGGAAAAACAGTAGAGTAGAAGAGTACTCTTTTCTCAAAACCAGAGTGTGTTTCTTGTAAGTAGAGCTAGCGTTTGTTTCCCAGTCCTAAATGGAGTTGAGTCACATGCAGGTTTTTGTCCTACGAGCAAGAGTTGTTTTCTGGTAAGACGAGTCACTATTGTGCTCCAATGCCAAACACAGTGCAAGTAGCACTCGCGTCTGTTCCCCGCAAGTACAGTGTAACGGACTGAAGAGGAGCTACTGTTCTTGTTTGTTTCCTAAGCAGAGTTGAACTAGATATGGCCCGTGTGTAGAAAGCACAGTTCTTTTGTTCTGAGCAAGCTCACTGTTCGGACCCCTTAGGAAACACAGTAGAGTAGAAGAGTGCTCTTTTCTCAAAAGCAGAGTGTGTTTCTTGTAAGGCGAGCTAGCATTTGTTTCCCAGTCCTAAATGGAGGTGAATCACATGCAGTTTCTGGTCCTATGAGCAAGAGTTGTTTTCTGGTAAGGAAAGTCACTATTGCGCTCCCAAGCCATACACAGTGCAAATAGCACTCGCGTCTGTTCCCAGCAAGTACAATGTAACGGACTGAAGAGGAGCTACTGTTCTTGTCAGTTTTCTAAGCAGAGTTGAACTAGTTATGGCCCGTGTGTAGGAAGCACAGTTCTTTTGTTCTGAACAAGCTCACTGTTCTGGCCCTATAGGAAACACAATAGAGTGGAAGAGTGCTCTTTTCCCTAAAGCAGAGTGTGTTTCTTGTAAGGCGAGCTAGCGTTTGTTTCCCAGTCCTAAATGGAGATGAATCACATGCAGTATCTAGTCCTACGAGCAAGAGTTGTTTTATGGTAAGAAGAGTCACTATTGCACTGCCATTGCCATACACAGGACAAATAGCACTGGCGTCTGTTCCCAGCAAGTACAGTGTATTGTACAGAACAGGATCTACTGTTCTTGTCAGTTTCCTAAGCAGAATTGAACTAGATATGGCCGTGTGTGTAGCAAGCACAGTCTTAATGTTCTGAGCAAGTTCAATCTTCTGGCACTATAGGAAACAAAGTAGAGTAGAAGAGTGCTCTTTTCTCAAAAGCAGAGTGTGTTTCTTGGAAGTCGAGCTAGCATTTGTTTCCCAGTCCTAAATGGAGTTGAATCACATGCAGTTTCTAGTCCTACTTGCAAGGGTTGTTTTATGGTAAGAAGAGTCACTATTGCGCTGCCATTGCCATACACAGGACAAATAGCACTGGCGTGTGTTCCCAGCAAGTACAGTGTATTGTACAGAAGAGGATCTACTGTTCTTGTCAGGTTCCTAAGCAGAATTGAACTAGATATGTCTGTGTGTGTAGGAAGCACAGTTCTAATGTTCTGAGCAAGTTCACTCTTCTGGCTCTATAGGAAACACAGTAGAGTAGAAGAGTGCTCTTTTCTCAAAAGCAGAGTGTGTTTCTTGGAAGTCGAGCTAGCGTTTGTTTCCTAGTCCTAAATGGAGTTGAGTCACATGCAGTTTTTTGTCCTACGTGCAAGAGTTGTTTTCTGGTAAGACAAGTCACTCTTGTGCTCCAATTGCCATAGACAGTGCAAATAGCACTCGCGTCTGTTTTCTGCAAGTACAGTGTATTGGAAGGAAGAGGAGCTATTGTTCTTGTCAGTTTCCTAAGCAGAGTTGAACTAGATATGGCCCGTGTGTAGGAAGCACAGTTCTTTTGTTCTGAGCAAACTCACTGTTCGGACCCCATAGGAAACACAGTAGAGTAGAAGAGTGCTCTTTTCTCAAAAGCAGAGTGTGTTTCATGTAACGCGAGCTAGCATTTGTTTCCCAGTCCTAAATGGAGTTGAATCTCATGCAGTTTCTGGTCTTACGAGCAAGAGTTGTTTTCTGGTAAGGAAAGTCACTATTGCGCTCCCATTGACATACACAGTGCAAATATCACTCGCGTCTGTTCCCAGCAAGTACAGTGTATCGGACTGAAGAGGAGCTACTGTTCTTGTCAGTTTCCTAAGCAGAGTTGAACTAGATATGGCCCGTGTGTAGGAAGCACAGTTCTTTTGTTCTGAGCAAGCTCACTGTTCTGGCCCTATAGGAAACACAGTAGAGTAGAAGAGTGCTCTTTTCTCTAAAGCAGAGTGTGTTTCTTGTAAGGTGAGCTAGCTTTTGTTTCCCAGTCCTAAATGGAGTTGAATCACATGCAGTTTCTGGTCCTACAAGCAAGAGTTGTTTTCTGGTAAGAAGAGTCACTATTGCGCTGCCATTGCCATACACAGGACAAATAGCACTGGCGTCTTTTCCCAGCAAGTACAGTGTATTGGACTGAAGAGGATCTACTGTTCTTGTCAGTTTCCTAAGCAGAATTGAACTAGATATGGCCGTGTGTGTAGGAAGCACAGTTCTTTTGTTCTGAGCAAGCTCACTGTTTTGGCCCTATAGGAAACACAGTAGAGTAAAAGAGTGCTCTTTTCTCAAAAGCAGAGTGAGTTTCTTGTAAGGCGAGCTAGCGTTTGTTTCCCAGTCCTAAATGGAGTTGAATCACATGCAGTTTTTGGTCCTACGAGCTAGAGTTGTTTTCTGGTAAGGAAAGTCACTATTGCGCTCTCATTGACACACACAGTGCAAAGAGGACTCGCGTCTGTTCCCATCAAGTACAGTGTATTGGACTGAAGAGGAGCTACTGTTCTTGTCAGATTCCTAAGCAGAGTTGAACTAGACATGGACCGTGTGTGTAGGAAGCACAGTTCTTTTGTTCTGAGCAAGCTCACTGTTTGGACCCCACAGGAAACACAGTAGAGTGGAGGAGTTCTCTTTTCTCAAAAGCAGAGTATGATTCTTGTAAGGCGAGCTAGCGTTTGTTTCGCAGTCCTAAATGGAGTTGAATCACATGCAGTTTCAGGTCCTACGAGCAAGAGATTTTTCTGGTAAGAAGAGTGACTATTGAGCTCCCATTGTCATACACAGGGCAAATAGCACTGGCGTCTGTTCCCAGCAAGTACAGTGTATTGGACTGAAGAGGATCTACTGTTCTTGTCAGTTTCCTAAGCAAAGTTGAACTAGATATGGCCCGTGTGTGTAGGAAGTACACTTCTTTTGTTCTGAGCAAGCTCATTCTTCTGGCCCTATAGGAAACACAGTAGAGTAGAAGAGTGCTCTTTTCTCAAAAGCAGAATGTGTTTCTTCTAAGGCAAGCTAGCGTTTGTTTCCCAGTCCTAAATGGAGTTCAATCACATGCAGTTTCTGGTCCTACGAGCAAGAGTTGTATTATGGTAAGAAGAGTCACTATTGTGCTCCCATTGTCATACAAGGGGCAAATAGCACTGGCGTCTGTTCCCAGCATGTAAAGTGTATTGGACTGAAGAGGATCTACTGTTCTTGTCAGTTTCCTAAGCAGAGTTGAACTCGATATGGCCCATGTGTGAAGGAAGCACAGTTCTTTTGTTCTGAGCAAGCTCACTGTTCGGACCCCATAGGAAACACAGTAGAATAGAAGAGTGCTCTTTTCTCAAAAGCAGAGTGTGTTTCTTGTAAAGCGAGCTAGCGTTTGTTTCCCAGTCCAAAATGGAGTTGAATCAAATGCAGTTTCTGGTCCTACGAGCAAGGGATGTTTTCTTGTAAGGAAAGTCACTATTGTGCTCCCTTTGCGATAAACAGTGCAAATAGCACTCACGTCTGTTCCGAGCAAGTACAGTGTATTGGACTGAAGAGGAGCTACTGTTCTTGTCAGTTTTCTAAGCAGAGTTGAACTAGATATGGCCCGTGTGAGTGAAGCACAGTTCTTTTGTTCTGAGCAAGCTCAATTTTAGGACCCCATAGTAAACACAGTAGATTAGAAGAGTGCTCTTTTCTCAAAAGCAGAGTGTGTTCCTAATAAGGCGAGCTAGCATTTGTTTCCCAGTCCTAAATGGAGTTGAATCACATGCAGTTTCTGGTCCTACGCGCAAGAGTTATTTTCTGGTAAGAAGAGTGACTATTGCGCTCCCATTGTCATACACAGGGCAAATAGCACTGGCATCTGTTCCCAGCATGTACAGTGTATTGGACTGAAGAGGATCTACTGTTCTTGTCAGTTTCCTAAGCAGAATTGAACTAGGTATGGCCGTGTGTGTAGGAAGCACAGTTCTTTTGTTCTGAGCAAGCTCACTGTTTTGGCCCTATAGGAAACACAGTAGAGTAGAAGAGTGCTCTTTTCTCAAAAGCAGAGTGAGTTTCTTGTAAGGCGAGCTAGCGTTTGTTTCCCAGTCCTAAATGGAGTTGAATCACATGCAGTTTTTGGTCCTACGAGCTAGAGTTGTTTTCTGGTAAGGAAAGTCACTATTGCGCTCTCATTGACACACACAGTGCAAAGAGGACTCGCGTCTGTTCCCATCAAGTACAGTGTATTGGACTGAAGAGGAGCTACTGTTCTTGTCAGATTCCTAAGCAGAGTTGAACTAGATATGGCCCGTGTGTGTAGGAAGCACAGTTCTTTTGTTCTGAGCAAGCTCACTGTTTGGACCCCACAGGAAACACAGTAGAGTGGAGGAGTTCTCTTTTCTCAAAAGCAGAGTATGATTCTTGTAAGGCGAGCTAGTGTTTGTTTCGCAGTCCTAAATGGAGTTGAATCACATGCAGTTTCAGGTCCTACGAGCAAGAGATTTTTCTGGTAAGAAGAGTGACTATTGAGCTCCCATTGTCATACACAGGGCAAATAGCACTGGCGTCTGTTCCCAGCAAGTACAGTGTATTGGACTGAAGTGGACCAACTGTTCTTGTCAGTTTCCTAAGCAGAATTGAACTAGATATAGCCAGTGTTTGTAGGATGCACAGTTCTTTTGTTCTGAGCAAGCTCACTATTCTGGCCCTATAGGAAACACAGTAGAGTAGAAGAGTGCTCTTTTCTCAAATGCAGAGAGTGTTTCTTGTAAGGTGAGCAAGCGTTTTTTTCCCGTACTAAATCTAGTTGAGTCACATGCAGTTTCTGGTCCTACGAACAAGAGTTGTTTTCTGGTAAGAAGAGTCACTATTGTGCTCCCATTGTCATACACAGGGCAAATAGCACTCGCGTCTGTTCCCAGCAAGTACAGTGTATTGGACTGAAGATGATCTACTGCTCTTGTCAGTTTCCTAAGCAAAGTTGAACTAGATATGGCCCGTGTGTGTAGGAAGCACAGTTCTTTTGTTCTGAGCAAGCTCACTGTTCTGGCACTATAGGAAACACAGTAGAGTAGAAGAGTGCTCTTTTCTCAAAAGCAGAGTGTGTTTCTTGTAAGGCGAGCTAGCATTTGTTTCTCAGTACAAAATGGAGTTGAATCACATGCAGTTTCTGGTCCTTTGAGCAAGGGATGTAGTCTGGTAAGTTAAGTCACTATTGTGCTCCCTTTGCGATAAACAGTGGAAATAGCACTCACGTCTGTTCCCAGCAAGTACAGTGTATTGGACTGAAGAGGAGTTGCTGTTCTTGTCAGTTTCCTAAGCAGAGTTGAACTAGATATGGCTCGTGTGTGTAGGAAGCACAGTTCTTTTGTTCTGAGCAAGCTCACTGTTCTGGCCCTATAGGAAACACAAAAGAGTAGAAGAGTGCTCTTTTCTCAGAAGCAGAGTGTGGTTCTTGTAACGTGAGCTAGCGTTTGTTTCCCAGTCCTAAATGGAGTTGAATCACATGCAGTTTCTGGTCCTACGAGCAAGAGTTCTTTTCTAGTAAGAAGAGTCACTATTTTTCTACCATTGCCATACACACAGTGCAAATAGCACTCGCGTCTGTTCCCACCAAGTACAGTGTATTGGACAGAAGAGGAGCTACTGTTCTTGTCAGTTTCCTAAGCAGAGTTGAACTAGATATGGCTCGTGTGTGTGAAGCACAGTTCTTTTGTTCTGAGCAAGCTAAATTTTCGGACCCCATAGTAAACACAGTAGAGTAGAAGAGTGCTCTTTTCTCAAAAGCAGAGTGTGTTTCTTGTAAGGCTAGCTAGTGTTTGTTTCCCAGTCAGAAACGGAGTTGAATCCCATGCAGTTTCTGGTCCTACAAGCAAGAATTGCTTTCTGGAAAGAAGAGTCACTATTTCGCTTTCTTTGCCATACACAGTGCAAATAGCACTCGTGTCTACTCCCAGCAAGTACAGTGTATTGGACTGAAGAGGAGCTACTGTTCTTGTCAGTTTCCTAAGCAGAGTTGAATTAGATATAGCCCGTGTGTGTAGGAAGCACAGTTCTTTTGTTTTGAGCAAGCTCACTGTTCTGGCCCTAAAGGAAACACAGTAAAGTAGAAGAGTGCTCTTTACTCAAAAGCAGAGTGTGTTTCTTGTAAGGTGAGCTAGCGTTTGTTTTCCAGTCCTAAATGTAGTTGAATTACATGCATTTTCTTGTATATGAGCAAGAGTTGTTTTCTGGTAAGAAGAGTCACTACTGCGCTCCTATTGCCATACACAGTGCAAACAACACGTGCTACTGTTCTTTGCAAGCACAGTGTATTGGACAGAAGAGGAGCTACTGTCCTTGTCAGTTTCCTAAGCAGAGTTGAACTAGATATGGCCCGTGTGTGTAGGAAGCACACTTCTTTTGTTCTGAGCAAGCTACTGTTCGGACCCCATAGGAAACACAGTAGAGTAGAAGAGTGCTCTTTTCTCAAAAGCAGAGTGTGTTTCCTGTAAGGCGAGCTAGCGTTTGTTTCCCAGTCCTAAATGGAGTTGAGTCACATGCAGTTTCTGATCCTAGGAGCAAGAGTTGTTTTCTGGTAAGAAGAGTCACTATTGCGCTCCCATTGTCATACACAGGGCAAATAGCACTGGCGTCTGTTCCCAGCATGTACAGTGTATTGGACTGAAGAGGATCTACTGCTCTTGTCAGTTTCCTAATCAGAGTTGAACTAGATATGGCCCGTGTGTGTAGGAAGCACAGTTCTTTTGTTCTGAGCAAGCTCACTGTTCTGGCACTATAGGATACACAGTAGAGTAGAAGAGTGCTCTTTTCTCAAAAGTAGAGTGTGTTTCTTGTAAGGCGAGCTAGCATTTGTTTCTCAGTACAAAATGGAGTTGAATCACATGCAGTTTCTGGTCCTACGAGCAAGGGATGTATTCTGGTAAGGAAAGTCACTATTGTGCTCCCTTTGCGATAAACAGTGCAAATAGCACTCACGTCTGTTCCCAGCAAGTACAGTGTATTGGACTGAAGAGGAGTTGCTGTTCTTGTCAGTTTCCTAAGCAGAGTTGAACTAGATATGGCTCGTGTGTGTAGGAAGCACAGTTCTTTTGTTCTGAGCAAGCTCACTGTTTTGGTCCTATAGGAAACACAGTAGAGTAGAAGAGTGCTCCTTTCTCAAAAGCAGAGTGTGTTTCTTGTAAGGCGAGCTAGCTTTTGTTTCCCAGTCCTAAATGGAGTTGAATCACATGCAGTTTCTGGTCCTACAAGCAAGAGTTGTTTTCTAGTAAGAAGAATCACTATTGTGTTCCCATTGCCATACACAGGGCAAATAGGACTCGCGTCTGTTCCCAGGATGTACAGTGTATTGGACTGAAGAGGATCTACTGTTCTTGTCAGTTTCCTAAGCAAAGTTGAACTAGATATGGCCCGTGTGTGTAGGAAGTACACTTCTTTTGTTCTGAGCAAGCTCATTCTTCTGGCCCTATAGGAAACACAGTAGAGTAGAAGAGTGCTCTTTTCTCAAAAGCAGAATGTGTTTCTTCTAAGGCAAGCTAGCGTTTGTTTCCCAGTCCTAAATGGAGTTCAATCACATGCAGTTTCTGGTCCTACGAGCAAGAGTTGTATTATGGTAAGAAGAGTCACTATTGTGCTCCCATTGTCATACAAGGGGCAAATAGCACTGGCGTCTGTTCCCAGCATGTAAAGTGTATTGGACTGAAGAGGATCTACTGTTTTTGTCAGTTTCCTAAGCAGAGTTGAACTAGATATGGCCCATGTGTGAAGGAAGCACAGTTCTTTTTTTCTGAGCAAGCTCACTGTTCGGACCCCATAGGAAACACAGTAGAATAGAAGAGTGCTCTTTTCTCAAAAGCAGAGTGTGTTTCTTGTAAAGCGAGCTAGCGTTTGTTTCCCAGTCCAAAATGGAGTTGAATCACATGCAGTTTCTGGTCCTACGAGCAAGGGATGTATTCTTGTAAGAAAAGTCACTATTGTGCTCCCTTTGCGATAAACAGTGCAAATAGCACTCACGTCTGTTCCGAGCAAGTACAGTGTATTGGACTGAAGAGGAGCTACTGTTCTTGTCAGTTTCCTAAGCAGAGTTGAACTAGATATGGCCCGTGTGTGTGAAGCACAGTTCTTTTGTTCTGAGCAAGCTCAATTTTAGGACCCCATAGTAAACACAGTAGATTAGAAGAGTGCTCTTTTCTCAAAAGCAGAGTGTGTTCCTAATAAGGCGAGCTAGCATTTGTTTCCCAGTCCTAAATGGAGTTGAATCACATGCAGTTTCTGGTCCTACGCGCAAGAGTTGTTTTCTGGTAAGAAGAGTGACTATTGCACTCCCATTGTCATACACAGGGCAAATAGCACTGGCATCTGTTCCCAGCATGTACAGTGTATTGGACTGAAGAGGATCTACTGTTCTTGTCAGTTTCCTCAGCATAATTGAACTAGATATGGCCGTGTGTGTAGGAAGCACAGTTCTTTTGTTCTGAGTAAGCTCACTGTTCTAACCCTATGGGAAATACCGTAGAGTAGATGAGTGATCTTTTCTCAAAAGCAGAGTGTGTTTCTTGTCAGGGGAGCTAGCATTTGTTTCCCAGTCCTAAATGGAGTTGAATCACATGCAGTTTTTGATCCTACGAGCAAGAGTTGTTTTCTGGTAAGGAAAGTCACTATTGCGCTCCTATTGCCACACACAGTGCAAAGAGGCCTCGCGTCTGTTCCAATCAAGTACAGTGTATTGGACTGAAGAGGAGCTACTGTTCTTGTCAGTTTCCTAAGCAGAGTTGAACTAGATATGGCCCGTGTGTGTAGGAAGCACAGTTCTTTTCTACTGTAAGCTCACTTATCGAACCCATAGGAAACACAGTAGAGTAGAAGAGTGCCCTTTTCTCAAATAGAGAGTGTGTTTCTTGTAAGGCGAGCTACAATTTGTTTCCCAGTCCTAAATAGAGTTGAATCACATGCAGTTTCTGGTCCTACGAGCAAGAGTTGTTTTCTGGTAAGAAGAGTCACTATTGCGCTCCCATTGTCATACACAGGGCAAATAGCACTGGCGTCTGTTCCCAGCCTGTACAGTGTATTGGACTGAAGAGGATCTACTGTTCTTGTCAGTTTCCTAAGCAGAATTGAACTAGATATGACCGTGTGTGTAGGAAGCACAGTTCTTTTGTTCTGAGCAAGCTCACTGTTTTGGCCCTTTAGGAAACACAGTAGAGTAGAAGAGTGCTCTTTTCTCAAAAGCAGAGTGAGTTTCTTGTAAGGCGAGCTAGCGTTTGTTTCCCAGTCCTAAATGGAGTTGAATCACATGCAGTTTTTGGTCCTACGAGCTAGAGTTGTTTTCTGGTAAGGAAAGTCACTATTGCGCTCTCATTGACACACACAGTGCAAAGAGGACTCGCGTCTGTTCCCATCAAGTACAGTGTATTGGACTAAAGAGGAGCTACTGTTCTTGTCAGATTCCTAAGCAGAGTTGAACTAGATATGGCCCGTGTGTGTAGGAAGCACAGTTCTTTTGTTCTGAGCAAGCTCACTGTTTGGACCCCACAGGAAACACAGTAGAGTGGAGGAGTTCTCTTTTCTCAAAAGCAGAGTATGATTCTTGTAAGGCGAGCTAGTGTTTGTTTCACAGTCCTAAATGGAGTTGAATCACATGCAGTTTCAGGTCCTACGAGCAAGAGATTTTTCTGGTAAGAAGAGTGACTATTGAGCTCCCATTGTCATACACAGGGCAAATAGCACTGGCGTCTGTTCCCAGCAAGTACAGTGTATTGGACTGAAGTGGACCAACTGTTCTTGTCAGTTTCCTAAGCAGAATTGAACTAGATATAGCCAGTGTTTGTAGGATGCACAGTTCTTTTGTTCTGAGCAAGCTCACTATTCTGGCCCTATAGGAAACACAGTAGAGTAGAAGAGTGCTCTTTTCTCAAAAGCAGAGAGTGTTTCTTGTAAGGTGAGCTAGCGTTTTTTTCCCGTACTAAATCTAGTTGAGTCACATGCAGTTTCTGGTCCTACGAACAAGAGTTGTTTTCTGGTAAGAAGAGTCACTATTGTGCTCCCATTGTCATACACAGGGCAAATAGCACTCGCGTCTGTTCCCAGCAAGTACAGTGTATTGGACTGAAGATGATCTACTGCTCTTGTCAGTTTCCTAAGCAAAGTTGAACTAGATATGGCCCGTGTGTGTAGGAAGCACAGTTCTTTTGTTCTGAGCAAGCTCACTGTTCTGGCACTATAGGAAACACAGTAGAGTAGAAGAGTGCTCTTTTCTCAAAAGCAGAGTGTGTTTCTTGTAAGGCGAGCTAGCATTTGTTTCTCAGTACAAAATGGAGTTGAATCACATGCAGTTTCTGGTCCTATGAGCAAGGGATGTAGTCTGGTAAGTTAAGTCACTATTGTGCTCCCTTTGCGATAAACAGTGGAAATAGCACTCACGTCTGTTCCCAGCAAGTACAGTGTATTGGACTGAAGAGGAGTTGCTGTTCTTGTCAGTTTCCTAAGCAGAGTTGAACTAGATATGGCTCGTGTGTGTAGGAAGCACAGTTCTTTTGTTCTGAGCAAGCTCACTGTTCTGGCCCTATAGGAAACACAAAAGAGTAGAAGAGTGCTCTTTTCTCAGAAGCAGAGTGTGGTTCTTGTAACGTGAGCTAGCGTTTGTTTCCCAGTCCTAAATGGAGTTGAATCACATGCAGTTTCTGGTCCTACGAGCAAGAGTTCTTTTCTAGTAAGAAGAGTCACTATTTTTCTACCATTGCCATACACAGTGCAAATAGCACTCGCGTCTGTTCCCACCAAGTACAGTGTATTGGACAGAAGAGGAGCTACTGTTCTTGTCAGTTTCCTAAGCAGAGTTGAACTAGATATGGCTCGTGTGTGTGAAGCACAGTTCTTTTGTTCTGAGCAAGCTAAATTTTCGGACCCCATAGTAAACACAGTAGAGTAGAAGAGTGCTCTTTTCTCAAAAGCAGAGTGTGTTTCTTGTAAGGCTAGCTAGTGTTTGTTTCCCAGTCAGAAACGGAGTTGAATCCCATGCAGTTTCTGGTCCTACAAGCAAGAATTGCTTTCTGGAAAGAAGAGTCACTATTTCGCTTTCTTTGCCATACACAGTGCAAATAGCACTCGTGTCTACTCCCAGCAAGTACAGTGTATTGGACTGAAGAGGAGCTACTGTTCTTGTCAGTTTCCTAAGCAGAGTTGAATTAGATATAGCCCGTGTGTGTAGGAAGCACAGTTCTTTTGTTTTGAGCAAGCTCACTGTTCTGGCCCTAAAGGAAACACAGTAAAGTAGAAGAGTGCTCTTTACTCAAAAGCAGAGTGTGTTTCTTGTAAGGTGAGCTAGCGTTTGTTTTCCAGTCCTAAATGTAGTTGAATTACATGCATTTTCTTGTATATGAGCAAGAGTTGTTTTCTGGTAAGAAGAGTCACTACTGCGCTCCTATTGCCATACACAGTGCAAACAACACGTGCTACTGTTCTTTGCAAGCACAGTGTATTGGACAGAAGAGGAGCTACTGTCCTTGTCAGTTTCCTAAGCAGAGTTGAACTAGATATGGCCCGTGTGTGTAGGAAGCACACTTCTTTTGTTCTGAGCAAGCTACTGTTCGGACCCCATAGGAAACACAGTAGAGTAGAAGAGTGCTCTTTTCTCAAAAGCAGAGTGTGTTTCCTGTAAGGCGAGCTAGCGTTTGTTTCCCAGTCCTAAATGGAGTTGAGTCACATGCAGTTTCTGATCCTAGGAGCAAGAGTTGTTTTCTGGTAAGAAGAGTCACTATTGCGCTCCCATTGTCATACACAGGGCAAATAGCACTGGCGTCTGTTCCCAGCATGTACAGTGTATTGGACTGAAGAGGATCTACTGCTCTTGTCAGTTTCCTAATCAGAGTTGAACTAGATATGGCCCGTGTGTGTAGGAAGCACAGTTCTTTTGTTCTGAGCAAGCTCACTGTTCTGGCACTATAGGATACACAGTAGAGTAGAAGAGTGCTCTTTTCTCAAAAGTAGAGTGTGTTTCTTGTAAGGCGAGCTAGCATTTGTTTCTCAGTACAAAATGGAGTTGAATCACATGCAGTTTCTGGTCCTACGAGCAAGGGATGTATTCTGGTAAGGAAAGTCACTATTGTGCTCCCTTTGCGATAAACAGTGCAAATAGCACTCACGTCTGTTCCCAGCAAGTACAGTGTATTGGACTGAAGAGGAGTTGCTGTTCTTGTCAGTTTCCTAAGCAGAGTTGAACTAGATATGGCTCGTGTGTGTAGGAAGCACAGTTCTTTTGTTCTGAGCAAGCTCACTGTTTTGGTCCTATAGGAAACACAGTAGAGTAGAAGAGTGCTCCTTTCTCAAAAGCAGAGTGTGTTTCTTGTAAGGCGAGCTAGCTTTTGTTTCCCAGTCCTAAATGGAGTTGAATCACATGCAGTTTCTGGTCCTACAAGCAAGAGTTGTTTTCTAGTAAGAAGAGTCACTATTGTGTTCCCATTGCCATACACAGGGCAAATAGGACTCGCGTCTGTTCCCAGGATGTACAGTGTATTGGACTGAAGAGGATCTACTGTTCTTGTCAGTTTCCTAAGCAAAGTTGAACTAGATATGGCCCGTGTGTGTAGGAAGTACACTTCTTTTGTTCTGAGCAAGCTCATTCTTCTGGCCCTATAGGAAACACAGTAGAGTAGAAGAGTGCTCTTTTCTCAAAAGCAGAATGTGTTTCTTCTAAGGCAAGCTAGCGTTTGTTTCCCAGTCCTAAATGGAGTTCAATCACATGCAGTTTCTGGTCCTACGAGCAAGAGTTGTATTATGGTAAGAAGAGTCACTATTGTGCTCCCATTGTCATACAAGGGGCAAATAGCACTGGCGTCTGTTCCCAGCATGTAAAGTGTATTGGACTGAAGAGGATCTAATGTTTTTGTCAGTTTCCTAAGCAGAGTTGAACTAGATATGGCCCATGTGTGAAGGAAGCACAGTTCTTTTGTTCTGAGCAAGCTCATTCTTCTGGCCCTATAGGAAACACAGTAGAGTAGAAGAGTGCTCTTTTCTCAAAAGCAGAGTGTGTTTCTTGTAAAGCGAGCTAGCGTTTGTTTCCCAGTCCAAAATGGAGTTGAATCACATGCAGTTTCTGGTCCTACGAGCAAGGGATGTATTCTTGTAAGAAAAGTCACTATTGTGCTCCCTTTGCGATAAACAGTGCAAATAGCACTCACGTCTGTTCCGAGCAAGTACAGTGTATTGGACTGAAGAGGAGCTACTGTTCTTGTCAGTTTCCTAAGCAGAGTTGAACTAGATATGGCCCGTGTGTGTGAAGCACAGTTCTTTTGTTCTGAGCAAGCTCAATTTTAGGACCCCATAGTAAACACAGTAGATTAGAAGAGTGCTCTTTTCTCAAAAGCAGAGTGTGTTCCTAATAAGGCGAGCTAGCATTTGTTTCCCAGTCCTAAATGGAGTTGAATCACATGCAGTTTCTGGTCCTACGCGCAAGAGTTGTTTTCTGGTAAGAAGAGTGACTATTGCGCTCCCATTGTCATACACAGGGCAAATAGCACTGGCATCTGTTCCCAGCATGTACAGTGTATTGGACTGAAGAGGATCTACTGTTCTTGTCAGTTTCCTCAGCATAATTGAACTAGATATGGCCGTGTGTGTAGGAAGCACAGTTCTTTTGTTCTGAGTAAGCTCACTGTTCTAACCCTATGGGAAATACCGTAGAGTAGATGAGTGATCTTTTCTCAAAAGCAGAGTGTGTTTCTTGTAAGGGGAGCTAGCATTTGTTTCCCAGTCCTAAATGGAGTTGAATCACATGCAGTTTTTGATCCTACGAGCAAGAGTTGTTTTCTGGTAAGGAAAGTCACTATTGCGCTCCTATTGCCACACACAGTGCAAAGAGGCCTCGCGTCTGTTCCAATCAAGTACAGTGTATTGGACTGAAGAGGAGCTACTGTTCTTGTCAGTTTCCTAAGCAGAGTTGAACTAGATATGGCCCGTGTGTGTAGGAAGCACAGTTCTTTTCTACTGTAAGCTCACTTATCGAACCCATAGGAAACACAGTAGAGTAGAAGAGTGCCCTTTTCTCAAATAGAGAGTGTGTTTCTTGTAAGGCGAGCTAGCATTTGTTTCCCAGTCCTAAATAGAGTTGAATCACATGCAGTTTCTGGTCCTACGAGCAAGAGTTGTTTTCTGGTAAGAAGAGTCACTATTGCGCTCCCATTGTCATACACAGGGCAAATAGCACTGGCGTCTGTTCCCAGCCTGTACAGTGTATTGGACTGAAGAGGATCTACTGTTCTTGTCAGTTTCCTAAGCAGAATTGAACTAGATATGACCGTGTGTGTAGGAAGCACAGTTCTTTTGTTCTGAGCAAGCTCACTGTTTTGGCCCTATAGGAAACACAGTAGAGTAGAAGAGTGCTCTTTTCTCAAAAGCAGAGTGAGTTTCTTGTAAGGCGAGCTAGCGTTTGTTTCCCAGTCCTAAATGGAGTTGAATCACATGCAGTTTTTGGTCCTACGAGCTAGAGTTGTTTTCTGGTAAGGAAAGTCACTATTGCGCTCTCATTGACACACACAGTGCAAAGAGGACTCGCGTCTGTTCCCATCAAGTACAGTGTATTGGACTGAAGAGGAGCTACTGTTCTTGTCAGATTCCTAAGCAGAGTTGAACTAGATATGGCCCGTGTGTGTAGGAAGCACAGTTCTTTTGTTCTGAGCAAGCTCACTGTTTGGACCCCACAGGAAACACAGTAGAGTGGAGGAGTTCTCTTTTCTCAAAAGCAGAGTATGATTCTTGTAAGGCGAGCTAGCGTTTGCTTCGCAGTCCTAAATGGAGTTGAATCACATGCAGTTTCAGGTCCTACGAGCAAGAGATTTTTCTGGTAAGAAGAGTGACTATTGAGCTCCCATTGTCATACACAGGGAAAATAGCACTGGCGTCTGTTCCCAGCAAGTACAGTGTATTGGACTGAAGTGGACCAACTGTTCTTGTCAGTTTCCTAAGCAGAATTGAACTAGATATAGCCAGTGTTTGTAGGATGCACAGTTCTTTTGTTCTGAGCAAGCTCACTATTCTGGCCCTATAGGAAACACAGTAGAGTAGAAGAGTGCTCTTTTCTCAAAAGCAGAGAGTGTTTCTTGTAAGGTGAGCTAGCGTTTTTTTCCCGTACTAAATCTAGTTGAGTCACATGCAGTTTCTGGTCCTACGAACAAGAGTTGTTTTCTGGTAAGAAGAGTCACTATTGTGCTCCCATTGTCATACACAGGGCAAATAGCACTCGCGTCTGTTCCCAGCAAGTACAGTGTATTGGACTGAAGATGATCTACTGCTCTTGTCAGTTTCCTAAGCAAAGTTGAACTAGATATGGCCCGTGTGTGTAGGAAGCACAGTTCTTTTGTTCTGAGCAAGCTCACTGTTCTGGCACTATAGGAAACACAGTAGAGTAGAAGAGTGCTCTTTTCTCAAAAGAAGAGTGTGTTTCTTGTAAGGCGAGCTAGCATTTGTTTCTCAGTACAAAATGGAGTTGAATCACATGCAGTTTCTGGTCCTATGAGCAAGGGATGTATTCTGGTAAGGAAAGTCACTATTGTGCTCCCTTTGCGATAAACAGTGCAAATAGCACTCACGTCTGTTCCCAGCAAGTACAGTGTATTGGACTGAAGAGGAGTTGCTGTTCTTGTCAGTTTCCTAAGCAGAGTTGAACTAGATATGGCTCGTGTGTGTAGGAAGCACAGTTCTTTTGTTCTGAGCAAGCTCACTGTTCTGGCCCTATAGGAAACACAAAAGAGTAGAAGAGTGCTCTTTTCTCAGAAGCAGAGTGTGGTTCTTGTAACGTGAGCTAGCGTTTGTTTCCCAGTCCTAAATGGAGTTGAATCACATGCAGTTTCTGGTCCTACGAGCAAGAGTTCTTTTCTAGTAAGAAGAGTCACTATTTTTCTACCATTGCCATACACAGTGCAAATAGCACTCGTGTCTGTTCCCACCAAGTACAGTGTATTGGACAGAAGAGGAGCTACTGTTCTTGTCAGTTTCCTAAGCAGAGTTGAACTAGATATGGCTCGTGTGTGTGAAGCACAGTTCTTTTGTTCTGAGCAAGCTAAATTTTCGGACCCCATAGTAAACACAGTAGAGTAGAAGAGTGCTCTTTTCTCAAAAGCAGAGTGTGTTTCTTGTAAGGCTAGCTAGTGTTTGTTTCCCAGTCAGACACGGAGTTGAATCCCATGCAGTTTCTGGTCCTACAAGCAAGAATTGCTTTCTGGAAAGAAGAGTCACTATTTCGCTTTCTTTGCCATACACAGTGCAAATAGCACTCGTGTCTACTCCCAGCAAGTACAGTGTATTGGACTGAAGAGGAGCTACTGTTCTTGTCAGTTTCCTAAGCAGAGTTGAACTAGATATAGCCCGTGTGTGTAGGAAGCACAGTTCTTTTGTTTTGAGCAAGCTCACTGTTCTGGCCCTAAAGGAAACACAGTAAAGTAGAAGAGTGCTCTTTTCTCAAAAGCAGAGTGTGTTTCTTGTAAGGTGAGCTAGCGTTTGTTTTCCAGTCCTAAAAGTAGTTGAATTACATGCAGTTTCTTGTCCTATGAGCAAGAGTTGTTTTCTGGTAAGAAGAGTCACTATTGCGCTCCTATTGCCATACACAGTGCAAACAACACTTGCTACTGTTCTTTGCAAGTACAGTGTATTGGACAGAAGAGGAGCTACTGTCAATGTCAGTTTCCTAAGCAGAGTTGAACTAGATATGGCCCGTGTGTGTAGGAAGCCCACTTCTTTTGTTCTGAGCAAGCTACTGTTCGGACGCCATAGGAAACACAGTAGAGTAGAAGAGTGCTCTTTTCTCAAAAGCAGAGTGTGTTTCCTGTAAGGCGACCTAGCGTTTGTTTCCCAGTCCTAAATGGAGTTGAGTCACATGCAGTTTCTGATCCTAGGAGCAAGAGTTGTTTTCTGGTAAGAAGAGTCACCATTGCGCTCCCATTGTCATACACAGGGCAAATAGCACTGGCGTCTGTTCCCAGCATGTACAGTGTATTGGACTGAAGAGGATCTACTGTTCTTGTCAGTTTCCTAAGCAGAGTTGAACTAGATATGGCTGGTGTGTGTAGGAAGCACAGTTCTTTTGTTCTGAGCAAGCTCACTGTTCTGGCCCTATGGGAAACACAGTAGAGTAGAAGAGTGCTCCTTTCTCAAAAGCAGAGTGTGTTTCTTGTAAGGCGAGCTAGCTTTTGTTTCCCAGTCCTAAATGGAGTTGAATCACATGCAGTTTCTGGTCCTACAAGCAAGAGTTGTTTTCTAGTAAGAAGAGTCACTATTGTGTTCCCATTGCCATACACAGGGCAAATAGGACTCGCGTCTGTTCCCAGGATGTACAGTGTATTGGACTGAAGAGGATCTACTGTTCTTGTCAGTTTCCTAAGCAAAGTTGAACTAGATATGGCCCGTGTGTGTAGGAAGTACACTTCTTTTGTTCTGAGCAAGCTCATTCTTCTGGCCCTATAGGAAACACAGTAGAGTAGAAGAGTGCTCTTTTCTCAAAAGCAGAATGTGTTTCTTCTAAGGCGAGCTAGCGTTTGTTTCCCAGTCCTAAATGGAGTTCAATCACATGCAGTTTCTGGTCCTACGAGCAAGAATTGTATTATGGTAAGAAGAGTCACTATTGTGCTCCCATTGTCATACAAGGGGCAAATAGCACTGGCGTCTGTTCCCAGCATGTAAAGTGTATTGGACTGAAGAGGATCTACTGTTCTTGTCAGTTTCCTAAGCAGAGTTGAACTAGATATGGCCCGTGTGTGAAGGAAGCACAGTTCTTTTGTTCTGAGCAAGCTCACTGTTCGGACCCCATAGGAAACACAGTAGAATAGAAGAGTGCTCTTTTCTCAAAAGCAGAGTGTGTTTCTTGTAAAGCGAGCTAGCGTTTGTTTCCCAGTCCTAAATGGAGTTGAATCACATGCATTTTCTGGTCCTACGAGCAAGAGTTGTTTTCTGGTAAGAAGAGTCACTATTGCGCTCCCATTGTCATACACAGGGCAAATAGCACTGGCGTCTGTTCCCAGCATGTACAGTGTATTGGACTGAAGATGATCTACTGTTCTTGTCAGTTTCCTAAGCAGAGTTGAACTACATATGGCCCATGTGTGTGAAGCACAGTTCTTTTGTTCTGAGCAAGCTAAATTTTCGGACCCCATAGTAAACACAGTAGAGTAGAAGAATGCTCTTTTCTCAAAAGCAGAGTGTGTTTCTTGTAAGGCTAGCTAGTGTTTGTTTCCAAGTCAGAAACGGAGTTGAATCCCATGCAGTTTCTGGTCCTACGAGCAAGAGTTTTTTTCTGGAAAGAAGAGTCACTATTTTGCTTTCTTTGCCATACACAGTGGAAATAGCACTCGCGTCTACTCCCAGCAAGTACAGTGTATTGGACTGAAGAGGAGCTACTGTTCTTGTCAGTTTCCTAAGCAGAGTTGAACTAGATATAGCCCGTGTGTGTAGGAAGCACAGTTCTTTTGTTTTGAGCAAGCTCACTGTTCTGGCCTTAAGGAAACACAGTAAAGTAGAAGAGTGCTCTTTTCTCAAAAGCAGAGTGTGTTTCTTGTAAGGTGAGCTAGCGTTTGTTTCCCAGTCCTAAATGTAGTTGAATTACATGCAGTTTCTTGTCCTATGAGCAAGAGTTGTTTTCTGGTAAGAAGAGTCACTATTGCGCTCCTATTGCCATACACAGCGCAAACAACACTTGCTACTGTTCTTTGCAAGTACAGTGTATTGGACAGAAGAGGAGCTACTGTCCTTGTCAGTTTCCTAAGCAGAGTTGAACTAGATATGGCCCGTGTGTGTAGGAAGCACACTTCTATTGTTCTGAGCAAGCTCAATGTTTGGACCCCATAGGAAACACAGTAGAGTAGAAGAGTGCTCTTTCCTCAAAAGCAGAGTGTGTTTCCTGTAAGGCGAGCTAGCGTTTGTTTCCCAGTCCTAAATGGAGTTGAATCACATGCAGTTTCTGAACCTAGGAGCAAGAGTTGTTTTCTGGTAAGAAGAGTCACTATTGCGCTCCCATTGTCATACACAGGGCAAATAGCACTGGCGTCTGTACCCAGCATGTACAGTGTATTGGACTGAAGAGGATCTACTGTTCTTGTCAGTTTCCTAAGCAGAGTTGAACTAGATATGGCTGGTGTGTGTAGGAAGCACAGTTCTTTTGTTCTGAGCAAGCTCACTGTTTTGGTCCTAAAGGAAACACAGTAGAGTAGAAGAGTGCTCCTTTCTCAAAAGCAGAGTGTGTTTCTTGTAAGGCGAGCTAGCTTTTGTTTCCCAGTCCTAAATGGAGTTGAATCACATGCAGTTTCTGGTCCTACAAGCAAGAGGTTTTTCTAGTAAGAAGAGTCACTATTGTGTTCCCATTGCTATACACAGGGCAAATAGGACTCGAATCTGTTCCCAGGATGAACAGTGTATTGGACTGAAGAGGATCTACTGTTCTTGTCAGTTTCCTAAGCAAATTTGAACTAGATATGGCCCGTGTGTGTAGGAAGTACACATCTTTTGTTCTGAGCAAGCTCATTCTTCTGGCCCTATAGGAAACACAGTAGAGTAGAAGAGTGCTCTTTTCTAAAAAGCAGAATGTGTTTCTTCTAAGGCGAGCTAGCGTTTGTTTCCCATTCCTAAATGCAGTTCAATCACATGCAGTTTCTGGTCCTACGAGCAAGAGTTGTATTATGGTAAGAAGAGTCACTATTGTGCTCCCATTGTCATACAAGGGGCAAATAGCACTGGCGTCTGTTCCCAGCATGTAAAGTGTATTGGACTGAAGAGGATCTACAGTTCTTGTCAGTTTCCTAAGCAGAGTTGAACTAGATATGGCCCGTGTGTGAAGGAAGCACAGTTCTTTTGTTCTGAGCAAGCTCACTGTTCGGACCCAATAGGAAACACAGTAGAATAGAAGAGTGCTCTTTTCTCAAAAGCAGAGTGTGTTTCTTGTAAAGCGAGCTAGCGTTTGTTTCCCAGTCCTAAATGGAGTTGAATCACATGCATTTTCTGGTCCTACGAGCAAGAGTTGTTTTCTGGTAAGAAGAGTCACTATTGCGCTCCCATTGTCATACACAGGGCAAATAGCACTGGCGTCTGTTCCCAGCATGTACAGTGTATTGGACTGAAGATGATCTACTGTTCTTGTCAGTTTCCTAAGCAGAGTTGAACTAGATATGGCCCGTGTGTGTAGGAAGCACAGTTCTTTTGTTCTGAGCAAGCTCACTGTTCGGACCCCATAGGAAACACAGTAGAATAGAAGAGTGCTCTTTTCTCAAAAGCAGAGTGTTTTTCTTGTAAGGCGAGCTAGCGTTTGTTTCCCAGTCCAAAATGGAGTTGAATCACATGCAGTTTCTGGTCCTACGAGCAAGGGATGTATTCTTGTAAGGAAAGTCACTATTGTGGTCCCTTTGCGATAAACAGTGCAAATAGCACTCACGTCTGTTCTGAGTAAGTACAGTGTATTGGACTGAAGAGGAGCTACTGTTCTTGTCAGTTTCCTAAGCAGAGTTGAACTAGATATGGCCCGTGTGTGTGAAGCACAGTTCTTTTGTTTTGAGCAAGCTCAATTTTCGCACCCTATAATAAACACAGTAGAGTAGAAGAGTGCTCTTTTCTCAAAAGCAGAGTGTGTTTCTTGTAAGGCTAGCTAGTGTTTGATTCCCAGTCAGAAACGGAGTTGAATCCCATGCAGTTTCTGGTCCTACAAGCAAGAGTTGTTTTCTGGAAAGAAGAGTCACTATTTCGCTTTCTTTGCCATACACAGTGCAAATAGCACTCGCGTCTACTCCCAGCAAGTACAGTGTATTGGACTGAAGAGGAGCTACTGTTCTTGTCAGTTTCCTAAGCAGAGTTGAACTAGATATAGCCCGTGTGTGTAGGAAGCACAGTTCTTTTGTTTTGAGCAAGCTCACTGTTCTGGCCCTAAAGGAAACACAGTAAAGTAGAAGAGTGCTCTTTTCTCAAAAGCAGAGTGTGTTTCTTGTAAGGTGAGCTAGCGTTTGTTTCCCAGGCCTAAATGTAGTTGAATTACATGCATTTTCTTGTCCTATGAGCAAGAGTTGTTTTCTGGTAAGAAGAGTCACTATTGCACTCCTATTGCCATACACAGTGCAAACAACACTTGCTACTGTTCTTTGCATGTACAGTGTATTGGACAGAAGAGGAGCTACTGTCCTTGTCAGTTTCCTAAGCAGAGTTGAACTAGATATGGCCCGTGTGTGTAGGAAGCACACTTCTTTTGTTCTGAGCAAGCTCACTGTTCGGACCCAATAGGAAACACAGTAGAGTAGAAGAGTGCTCTTTTCTCAAAAGCAGCGTGTGTTTCCTGTAAGGCGAGCTAGCGTTAGTTTCCCAGTCCTAAATGGAGTTGAATCACATGCAGTTTCTGATCCTAGGAGCAAGAGTTGTTTTCTGGTAAGAAGAGTCACTATTGCGCTCCCATTGTCATACACAGGGCAAATAGCACTGGCGTCTGTTCCCAGCATGTACAGTGTATTGGACTGAAGAGGATCTACTGTTCTTGTCAGTTTCCTAAGCAGAGTTGAACTAGATATGACTGGTGTGTGTAGGAAGCACAGTTCTTTTGTTCTGATCAAGCTCACTGTTTTGGTCCTTTAGGAAACACAGTAGAGTAGAAGAGTGCTCCTTTCTCAAAAGCAGAGTGTGTTTCTTGTAAGGCGAGCTAGCTTTTGTCTCCCAGTCCTAAATGGAGTTGAATCACATGCAGTTTCTGGTACTACAAGCAAGAGGTTTTTCTAGTAAGAAGAGTCACTATTGTGTTCCCATTGCCATACACAGGGCAAATAGGACTCGCGTCTGTTCCCAGGATGTACAGTGTATTGGACTGAAGAGGATCTACAGTTCTTGTCAGTTTCCTAAGCAAAGTTGAACTAGATATGGCCCATGTGTGTAGGAAGTACACTTCTTTTGTTCTGAGCAAGCTCATTCTTCTGGCCCTATAGGAAACACAGTAGAGTAGAAGAGTGCTCTTTTCTCAAAAGCAGAATGTGTTTCTTCTAAGGCAAGCTAGCGTTTGTTTCCCAGTCCTAAATGGAGTTCAATCACATGCAGTTTCTGGTCCTACGAGCAAGAGTTGAATTATGGTAAGAAGAGTCACTATTGTGCTCCCATTGTCATACAAGGGGCAAATAGCACTGGCGTCTGTTCCCAGCATGTAAAGTGTATTGGACTGAAGAGGATCTACTGTTCTTGTCAGTTTCCTAAGCAGAGTTGAACTAGATATGGCCCGTGTGTGTAGGCAGCACAGTTCTTTAGTTCTGAGCTAGCTCACTGTTTGGACCCCATAGGAAACACAGTAGAGTAGAAGAGTGCTCTTTTCTCAAAAGTAGAGTGTGTTTCTTTTAAGACGAGCTAGCGTTTGTTTCCAAGTCCTAAATGGAGTTGAATCACATGCAGTTTCTGATCCTAGGAGCAAGAGTTGTTTTCTGATAAGAAGAGTCACTATTGCGCTCCCATTGTCATACACAGGGCAAATAGCACTGGCGTCTGTTCCCAGCATGTAAAGTGTGTTGGACTGAAGAGGATCTACTGTTCTTGTCAGTTTCCTAAGCAGAGTTGAACTAGATATGGCCCGTGTGTGTAGAAAGCACAGTTCTTTTGTTCTGAGCAAGCGCACTGTTCGGACCCCATAGGAAACACAGTAGAATACAAGAGTGCTCTTTTCTCAAAAGCAGAGTGTTTTTCTTGTAAAGCGAGCTAGCGTTTGTTTCCCAGTCCTAAATGGAGTTGAATCACATGCAGTTTCTGGTCCTACGAGCAAGGGATGTATTCTTGTAAGGAAAGTCACTATTGTGCTCCCTTTGCGATAAACAGTGCAAATAGCACTCACGTCTGTTCCGAGCAAGTACAGTGTATTGGACTGAAGAGGAGCTACTGTTCTTGTCAGTTTCCTAAGCAGAGTTGAACTAGATATGGCCCGTGTGTGAGAAGCACAGTTCTTTTGTTCTGAGCAAGCTCAATTTTCGGACCCCATATTAAACACAGAAAAGTAGAAGAGTGCTCTTTTCTCAAAAGCAGAGTGTGTTTCTTGTAAGGCTAGCTAGTGTTTGTTTTCCAGTCAGAAACGGAGTTGAATCCCATGCAGTTTCTGGTCCTACGAGCAATAGTTGTTTTCTGGGAAGAAGAGTAACTATTTCGCTCCCTTTGCCATGCACAGTGCAAATAGCACTCGCGTCTGCTCCCAGCAAGTACAGTGTATTGGACTGAAGAGGAGCTACTGTTCTTGTCAGTTTCCTAAGCAGAGTTGAACAAGATATAGCCCCTGTGTGTAGGAAGCAGTGTTCTTTTGTTCTGAGCAAGCTCACTGTTCTGGCCCTATAGGAAACACAGAAGAGTAGAAGAGTGCTCTTTTCTCAGAAGCAGAGTGCGTTTCTTGTAAGGTGAGCAAGCTTTTTTTTCCCAGTCCTAAATGGAGTTGAATTACATGCAGTTTCTTGTCCTATGAACAAGAGTTTTTTTCTGGTAAAAAGAGTCACTATTGCGCTTCTATTGCCATACACAGTGCAAACAACACTTGCTACTGTTCTTTTCAAGTACAGTGTATTGAACACAAGAGGAGCTACTGTTCTTGTCAGTTTCCTAAGCAGAGTTGAACTAGATATGGCCCGTGTGTGTAGGCAGCACAGTTCTTTAGTTCTGAGCAAGCTCACTGTTTGGACCCCATAGGAAACACAGTAGAGTAGAAGAGTGCTCTTTTCTCAAAAGTAGAGTGTGTTTCTTTTAAGACGAGCTAGCGTTTGTTTCCAAGTCCTAAATGGAGTTGAATCACATGCAGTTTCTGATCCTAGGAGCAAGAGTTGTTTTCTGATAAGAAGAGTCACTATTGCGCTCCCATTGTCATACACAGGGCAAATAGCACTGGCGTCTGTTCCCAGCATGTAAAGTGTGTTGGACTGAAGAGGATCTACTGTTCTTGTCAGTTTCCTAAGCAGAGTTGAACTAGATATGGCCCGTGTGTGTAGAAAGCACAGTTCTTTTGTTCTGAGCAAGCGCACTGTTCGGACCCCATAGGAAACACAGTAGAATACAAGAGTGCTCTTTTCTCAAAAGCAGAGTGTTTTTCTTGTAAAGCGAGCTAGCGTTTGTTTCCCAGTCCTAAATGGAGTTGAATCACATGCAGTTTCTGGTCCTACGAGCAAGAGTTGTTTTCTGGTAAGAAGAGTCACTACTGTGCTCCCATTTTCATGCACAGGGCAAATAGCACTGGCGTCTGTTCCCAGCATGTACAGTGTATTGGACTGAAGATAATCTACTGTTCTTGTCAGTTTCCTAAGCAGAGTTGAACTAGATATAGCCCGTGTGTTTAGGAAGCACAGTTATTATGTTCTGAGCAAGCTCACTGTTCTGGCCCTATAGGAAACACAGTAGAGTAGAAGAGTGCTCTTTTCAATAAAGCAGAGTGTGTTTCTTGTAAGGCAAGCTCGCGTTTGTTTCCCAGTCCTAAATGGATTTGAGTCACATGCAGTTTTTGGTCCTACGAGCAAGAGTTGTTTTCTGGTAAGAAGAGTCACTGCTGTGCTCCCATTGTCATACACAGGGCAAATAGCACTGGCGTCTGTTCCCAGCATGCACAGTGTATTGGACTGAAGATAATCTACTGTTCTTGTCAGTTTCCTAAGCAGAGTTGAACTAGATATGGCCCGTGTGTGTAGGAAGCACAGTTCTTTTGTTCTGAGCAAGCTCACTGTTAGGACCCCATAGGAAACACAGTAGAATAGAAGAGTGCTCTTTTCTCAAAAGCAGAGTGTGTTTCTTGTAAGGCGAGCTAGCGTTTGTTTCCCAGTCCAAAATGGAGTTGAATCACATGCAGTTTCTGGTCCTACGAGCAAGGGATGTATTCTGGTAAGGAAAGTCACTATTGTGCTCCCTGGCGATAAACAGTGAAAATAGCACTCACGTCTGTTCCCAGCAAGTACAGTGTATTGGACTGAAGAGGAGCTACTGTTCTTGTCAGTTTCCTAAGCAGAGTTGAACTAGATATGGCTCGTGTGTGTAGGAAGCACAGTTCTTTTGTTCTGAGCAATCTCACTGTTCTGGCCCTATAGGAAACACAGAAGAGTAGAAGAGTGCTCTTTTCTCAGAAGCAGAGTGTGTTTCTTGTAAGGTGAGCTAGCGTTGGTTTCCCAGTCCTAAATGGAGTTGAATCACATGCAGTTTCTGGTCCTACGAGCAAGAGTTGTTTTCTGGTAAGAGTCACTATTGCGCTCCTATTGCCATACACAGTGCAAACAACACTTGCTACTGTTCTTTACAAGTACAGTGTATTGGACAGAAGAGGAACTACTGTTCTTGTCAGTTTCCTAAGCAGAATTGAACTAGATATGGCCCGTGTGTGTAGGAAGCACAGTTCTTTTGTTCTGAGCAAGCTCACTGTTCGGACCCCATAGGAAACACAGTAGAGTAGAAGAGTGCTCTTTTCTCAAAAGCAGAGTGTGTTTCTTGTAAGGCGAGCTAGAGTTTGTTTCCCAGTCCTAAATGGAGTTGAATCAAATGCAGTTTCTGATCCTAGGAGCAAGAGTTGTTTTCTGATAAGAAGAGTCACTATTGCGCTCCCATTGTCATACACAGGGCAAAGAGCACTGGCGTCTGTTCCCAGCATGTACAGTGTATTGGACTGAAGAGGATCTACTGTTCTTGTCAGTTTCCGAGGCAGAGTTGAACTAGATATGGCCGGTGTGTGTAGGAAGCACAGTTCTTTTGTTCTGAGCAAGCACACTGTTCTGGCCCTATGGGAAACACCGTAGAGTAGAAGAGTGCTCTTTTCTCAAAAGCAGAGTGTGTTTCTTGTAAGGTGAGCTAGCTTTTCTTTCCCAGTCCTAAATGGAGTTGAATCACATGCAGTTTCTGGTCCTACAAGCACGAGTTGTTTTCTGGTAAGAAGAGTCACTATTGTGTTCCCATTGCCATACACAGGGCAAATAGGACTCGCGTCTGTTCCCAGGATGTACAGTGTATTGGACGGAAGAGGATCTACTGTTCTTGTAAGTTTCCTAAGCAAAGTTGAACTAGATAAGGCCCGTGTGTGTAGGAAGTACACTTCTTTTGTTCTAAGCAAGCTCACTCTTCTGGCCCTATAGGAAACACAGTAGAGTAGAAGAGTGCTCTTTTCTCAAAAGCAGAATGTGTTTCTTGTAAGGCGAGCTAGCGTTTGTTTCCCAGTCCTAAATGGAGTTCAATCACATGCAATTTCTGGTCCTAAGAGCAAGAGTTGTTTTCTGGTAAAAAGAGTCACTATTGCGCTCCCATTTTCATACACAGGGCAAATAGCACTGTCGTCTGTTCCCAGCATGTAAAGTGTATTGGACTGAAGAGGATCTATTGTTCTTGTCAGTTTCCTAAGCAGAGTTGAACTAGATATGGCCCGTGTGTGTAGAAAGCACAGTTCTTTTGTTCTGAGCAAGCTCACTGTTCGGACCCCGTAGGAAACACAGTAGAATAGAAGAGTGCTCTTTTCTCAAAAGCAGAGTGTTTTTCTTGTAAAGCGAGCTAGCGTTTGTTTCCCAGTCCTAAATGGAGTTGAATCACATGCAGTATCTGGTCCAACGAGCAAGAGTTGTTTTCTGGTAAGAAGAGTCACTATTGCGCTCCCATTGTCATACACAGGGCAAATAGCACTGGCGTCGGTTCCCTGCATGTACAGTGTATTGGAATGAAGATAATCTACTGTTCTTGTCAGTTTCCTAAGCAGAGTTGAACTAGATATGGCCCGTGTGTGTAGGAAGCACAGTTCTTATGTTCTGAGCAAGCTCACTGTTCGGAACCCATAGGAAACACAGTAGAATAGAAGAGTGCTCTTTTCTCAAAAGCAGAGTGTGTTTCTTGTAAGGCGAGCTAGCGTTTGTTTCCCAGTCCAAAATGGAGTTGAATCACATGCAGTTTCTGGTCCTACGAGCAAGGGATGTATTCTGGTAAGGAAAGTCACTATTGTGCTCCCTTTGCAATAAACAGTGAAAATAGCACTCACGTCTGTTCCCAGCAAGCACAGTGTATTGGACTGAAGAGGAGCTACTGTTCTTGTCAGTTTCCTAAGCAGAGTTGAACTAGATATGGCTCGTGTGTGTAGGAAGCACAGTTCTTTTGTTCTGAGCAAGCTCACTGTTCTGGCCCTATAGGAAACACAGAAGAGTAGAAGAGTGCTCTTTTCTCAGAAGCAGAGTGTGTTTCTTGGAAGGTGAGCTAGCGTTTGTTTCCCAGTCCTAAATGGAGTTGAATCACATGCAGTTTCTGGTCCTACGAGCAAGAGTTGTTTTCTGGTAAGAGTCACTATTGCGCTCCTATTGCCATACACAGTGCAAACAACACTTGCTACTGTTCTTTACAAGTACAGTGTATTGGACAGAAGAGGAACTACTGTTCTTGTCAGTTTCCTAAGCAGAGTTGAACTAGATATGGCCCGTGTGTGTAGGAAGCACACTTCTTTTGTTCTGAGCAAGCTCACTGTTCGGACCCCATAGGAAACACAGTAGAGTAGAAGAGTGCTCTTTTCTCAAAAGCAGAGTGTGTTTCTTGTAAGGCGAGCTAGAGTTTGTTTCCCAGTCCTAAATGGCGTTGAATCACATGCAGTTTCTGATCCTAGGAGCAAGAGTTATTTTCTGGTAAGAAGAGTCACTATTGCGCT
>NW_026736123.1:0-83260 GCF_949786415.1 Peromyscus eremicus
ACTGCATGTGATTCTACTCCATTTAGGACTACGATACAAACGCTAGCTCGCCTTACAAGAAACACACTCTGCTTTAGCGAAAAGAGCACTCTTCTACTCTACTGTGTTTCCTATAGCGTCCAAACAGTGAGCTTGCTCAGAACAAAAGAACTGTGCTTCCTACACACACGGATAATATCTAGTTCAACTCTGCATAGGAAACTGACAAGAACAGTAGCACCTATTCAGTGCAATGCACTGTATTTGCTGGGAACAGACGCGAGTGCTATTTGCACTGTGTATGGCAATGGGAGCACAATGTGACTTTCCTTACCAGAAAACAACTCTTGTAAGTAGAACCAGAAACTGCATGTGATTCAACTCCATTTAGGACTAGGAAACAAATGCTAGCTCGCCTTACAAGAAAAACACTCTGCTTTTGAGAAAAGAGCACTCTTCTACTCTTCTGTGTTTCCTATGGGGTTCGAACAGTGAGCTTGCTCAGAATAAAAGAACTGTGCTGCCTACACACACGGCCATATCTATTTCAATTCTGCTTAAAAACCTGACAAGAACAGTAGATCCTCTTCAGTCCAATACACTGTACTTGCTGGGAACAGACGCCAGTGCTATTTGTACTGTGTACTGCAATGGCAGCACAATAGTGACTCTTCTTACCATAAAACAACTCTTGCGCGTAGGACCAGAAACTGCATGTGATTCAACTCCATTTAGGACTGGGAAACAAACGCTAGCTCGCCTTACAAGAAACACACTCTGCTTTAGAGAAAAGAGCACTCTTCTACTCTACTGTGTTTCCTATAGGGCCAGAAGAGTAAGCTTGCTCAGAACAAAAGAACTGAGCTTCATACACACGGGCCATATCTAGTTCAACTCTGCTTAGGAAACTGACAAGAACAGTAGCTCCTATTCAGTCCAATACACTGTACTTGCTGGGAACAGACGCGAGTGCTATTTGTACTGTGTATGGCATTTGGAGCGCAATAGTGACTCTTCTTACCAGAAAACAACTCTTGTTCGTAGTACCAAAAACTGCCTGTGACTCAACTCCATTTAGGACTGGGAAACAAATGCGAGCTCACCTTACAAGAAACACACTCTGCTTTACATAAAAGAGCACTCATCTACTCTACTGTGTTTCCTATAGGGCCAGAACAGTGAGCTTGCTCAGAACATAAGAACTGTGCTTCCTAGACACACGGGCCATATCTAGTACAACTCTGCTTAGGAAACTGAGAAGAACAGTAGCTCCTCTTCACTCCAATACACTGTACTTGCTGGGAACAGCCGCGAGTGCTATTTGCACTGTGTATGGCAATGGAAGCACAATGTGACTTTCCTTACCAGAAAACAACTCTTGTTCGTAGGACCAGAAACTGCATGTGATTCAACTCCATTTAGGACTAGGAAACAAACGCTAGCTCGCCTTACAAGAAACACACTCTGCTTTAGATAAAAGAGCACTCATCTTCTCTACTGTGTTTCCTATAGGGCCAGAACAGTGAGTTTGCTCAGAACATAAGAACTGTGCTTCCTACACACACGGGCCATATCTAGTTCAACTCTGCTTAGGAAACTGAGAAGAACAGTAGCTCCTCTTCAATCCGATACACTGTAATTCCTGGGAACAGACGCGAGTGGTATTTGTACTGTGTATGGCAATGGGAGCGCAAGAGTGACTTTCCTTACCAGAAAACAACTCTTGCTCGTAGGACCAGAAACTGCATGTGATTCAACTCCATTTAGGACTGGGAAACAAACGCTAGCTCGCCTTACAAGAAACACACTCTGCTTTTGAGAAAAGAGTACTCTTCTACTCTCCTATGTTTCTTATGGGTTCCGAACAGTGAGCTTGCTCAGAACAAAGAACTGTGCTTCCTACACACCCGGCCATATCTAGTTCAATTCTGCTTAGGAACCTGACAAGAACAGTAGATCCTATTCAGTCCAATACACTGTACGTGCTTGGAACAGACGCATGTGCTATTGGTCCTGTGTATGGCAATGGGAGCGCAATAGTGACTATTCTTACCATAAAACAACTCATGCTCCTAGGACCAGAAACTGCATGTGATTCAACTCCATTTAGGACTGGGATTCAAACGCTAGCTCGCCTTACAAGAACCACACTCTTCTTTAGAGGTAAGAGCACTCTTCTACTCTACTGTGTTTCCTATGGGGCCCAAAAACAGTGAGCTTGCTCAGAACATAATAACTGTGCTTCCTAGACACATGGGCCATATCTAGTTCAACTCTGCTTAGGAAACTGAGAAGAAGAGTAGCTCCTCTTCACTTCAATACACTGTACTTGCTGGGAACAGACGCAAGTGCTTTTTGCACTGTGTATGGCTATGGGAGCACAACGTGACTTTCCTTACCAGAAAACAACTCTTGTTCGTAGGACCAGAAACTGCATGTGATTCAACTCCATTTAGGACTAGGAAACAAACGCTAGCTCGCCTTACAAGAAACACACTCTGCTTTAGATAAAAGAGCACTCATCTACTCTACTGTGTTTCCTATAGGGCCAGAACAGTGAGCTTGCTCAGAACATAAGAACTGTGCTTCCTATACACACGGACCATATCTAGTTTAACTCTGCTTAGGAAACTGACAAGAACAGTAGCTCCTCTTCAGTCCGATACACTGTAATTCCTGGGAACAGACGCGAGTGCTATTTGTACTATGTATGGCAATGGGAGCGCAATAGTGACTTTCCTTACCAGAAAACAACTCTTACTGGTAGTACCAAAAACTGCCTGTGACTCAACTCCATTTAGGACTGGGAAACAAACGCGAGCTCGTCTTACAAGAAACACACTCTGCTTTAGAGAAAAGAGCACTCTTCTACTCTACTGTGTTTCCTATAGGGCCAGAACATTGAGCTTGCTCAGAACATAATAACTGTGCTTCCTAGACACACGGGCCTTATCTAGTTCAACTCTGCTTAGGAAACTGAGAAGAACAGTATCTCCTCTTCACTCCAATACACTGTACTTGCTGGGAAAAGACGCGAGTTCTATTTGCACTGTGTATGGCAATGGGAGCACAATAGTGACTTTCCTTACCAGAAAACAACTCTTGCTCTTAGGACCAGAAACTGCATGGGATTCAACTCCATTTAGGACTGGGAAACAAACGCTAGCTCGCCTTACAAGAAACACACTCTGCTTTAGATAAAAGAGCACTCATCTACTCTACTGTGTTTCCTATAGGGCCAGAACAGTGAGCTTGCTCAGAACATAAGAACTGTGCTTCCTATACACACGGACCATATCTAGTTTAACTCTGCTTAGGAAACTGACAAGAACAGTAGCTCCTCTTCAGTCCGATACACTGTAATTCCTGGGAACAGACGCGAGTGCTATTTGTACTATGTATGGCAATGGGAGCGCAATAGTGACTTTCCTTTCCAGAAAACAACTCTTACTGGTAGTACCAAAAACTGCCTGTGACTCAACTCCATTTAGGACTGGGAAACAAACGCGAGCTCGTCTTACAAGAAACACACTCTGCTTTAGAGAAAAGAGCACTCTTCTACTCTACTGTGTTTCCTATAGGGCCAGAACATTGAGCTTGCTCAGAACATAATAACTGTGCTTCCTAGACACACGGGCCTTATCTAGTTCAACTCTGCTTAGGAAACTGAGAAGAACAGTAGCTCCTCTTCACTCCAATACACTGTACTTGCTGGGAAAAGACGCGAGTTCTATTTGCACTGTGTATGGCAATGGGAGCACAATAGTGACTTTCCTTACCAGAAAACAACTCTTGCTCTTAGGACCAGAAACTGCATGGGATTCAACTCCATTTAGGACTGGGAAACAAACGCTAGCTCGCCTTACAAGAAACACACTCTGCTTTAGAGAAAAGAGCACTCTTCTACTCTACTGTTTTTCCTATGGGGTCCAAACAGTGAGCTTGCTCAGAACAAAAGAACTGTGCTTCCTACACACACGGACCATATGTAGTTCAACTCTGCTTAGGAAACTGACAAGAACAGTAGCTCCTCTTCAGTCCAATACACTGTACTTTCTGGGAACAGACGCGAGTGCTATTTGCACTGTGTATGGCAATGAGAACGCAATAGTGACTTTCCTTACCAGAAAACAACTCTTGCTCGTAGGACCACAAACTGCATTTGATTCAACGCCATTTAGGACTGGGAAACAAATGCTAGCTTGCCTTACAAAAACACACTCTGCTTTTGCGAAAAGAGCACTCTTCTACTCTACTGTGTTTTCTATAGGGCCAGAACAGTGAGCTTGCTCAGATCAAATGAACTGTTCTTCCTAGACACGGGCCTTATCTAGTTCAACTCTGCTTAGGAAACTGAGAAGAACAGTAGCTCCTCTTCAGTCCAATACACTGTAATTGCTGGGAACAGACGGGAGTGCTATTTGCACTGTGTATGGCAATGGGAGCGCAACAGTGACTTTCCTTACCAGAAAACAACTCTTGCTCGTAGTACCAGAAACTGCATGGGTTTCAACTCCATTTAGGACTACGAAACAAACGCTAGCTCTCCTTACAAGAAACACACTCTGCTTTTGAGAAAAGAGCACTCTTCTACTCTACTGTGTTTCCTATAGGGTCCAAACAGTGAGCTTGCTCAGAACAAAAGAACTGTGCTTCCTACACACACGGATAATATCTAGTTCATCTCTGCATAGGAAACTGACAAGAAGAGTACCACCTATTCAGTGCAATACACTGTATTTGCTGGGAACAGACGCGAGTGCTATTTGCACTGTGTATGGCAATGGGAGCATAATGTGACTTTCCTTACCAGAAAACAACTCTTGTTCGTAGGACCAGAAACTGCATGTGATTCGACTCCATTTAGGACTAGCAAACAAATGCTGGCTCGCCTTACAAGAAACACACTCTGCTTTAGATAAAAGAGCACTCATCTAGTCTACTGTGTTTCCTATAGGGCCAGAACAGTGAGCTTGCTCAGAACATAAGAACTGTGCTTCCTAAACACACGGGCCATATCTAGTTCAACTCTGCTTAGGAAACTGACAAAAACAGTAGCTCCTCGTCAGTCCGATACACTGTAATTCCTGGGAACAGACGCGAGTGCTATTTGCACTGTGTGTGGCATTTGGAGCGCAATAGTAACTCTTCTTACCAGAAAACAACTCTTGCTCGTAGAACCAAAAACTGCATGTGACTCAACTCTATTTAGGACTGGGAAACAAATGCGAGCTCGCCTTACAAGAAATACACTCTACTTTAGAGAAAAAGCACTCTTCAACTCTACTGTGTTTCCTATAGGGCCAGAACAGTGAGCTTGCTCAGAACATAGTAACTGTGCTTTCTACACACACGGGTCATATCTATTTCAACTCTGCTTAGGAACCTGACAAGAACAGTAGATCCTCTTCAGTCCAATACACTGTACTTGCTGGGAACAGACAGGAGTGATATTTGCACTGTGTATGGCAATGGGAGCGCAACAGTGACTTTCCTTACCAGAAAACAACTCTTGTTCGTAGGACCAGAAACTGCACGTGATTCAACTCCATTTAGGACTGGGAAACAAACGCTAGCTCGCCTTACAAGAAACACACTCTGCTTTTGAGAAAAGAGCACTCTTCTCCTCTACTGTGTTTCCTATGGGGTCCGAACAGTGAGCTTGCTCAGAACAAAAGAACTGTGCTTCCTACACACACGGCCATATCTAGTTCAATTCTGCTTAGGAACCTGACAAGAACAGTAGATCCTCTTCAGTCCATACACTGTACTTGCTGCGATCAGACGCCAGTGCTATTTGTCCTGTGTATGGCAATGTCAGCACAATAGTGACTCTTCTTACCAGAAAACAACTCTTGTTTGTAGTACCAGAAACTGCATGGGTTTCAACTCCATTTAGGACTACGAAACAAACGCTAGTTCGCCTTACAAGAAACACACTCTGCTTTAGATAAAAGAGCACTCATCTACTCTACTGTGTTTCCTATAGGGCCAGAACAGTGAGCTTGATCAGAACAGAAGAACTGTGCTTCCTACACACACCGGCCATATCTAGTTCAACTCTACTTAGGAAACTGACAAGAACAGTAGCTCCTCTTCAGTCCAATACACTGTAATTCCTGGGAACAGACGCGAGTGCTATTTGTACTGTGTATGGCAATGGGAGCACAATAGTGACTTTCCTTACCAGAAAACAACTCTTGCTCTTAGGACCAGAAACTGCATGGGATTCAACTCCATTTAGGACTGGGAAACAAAAGCTAGCTCGCCTTACAAGAAACACACTCTGCTTTAGAGAAAAGAGCACTTTCTACTCTACTGTGTTTCCTATGGGGTCCAAACAGTGAGCTTGCTCAGAACAAAAGAACTGTGCTTCCTACACACACGGCCATATCTAGTTCAATTCTGCTTAGGAACCTGACAAGAACAGTAGATCCTCTTCAGTCCAATACATTGTACTTGCTGCGATCAGACGCCAGTGCTATTTGCACTGTGTATGGCAATGAAAACACAATAGTGACTTTCCTTACCAGAAAACAACTCTTGCTCGTAGGAATAGAAACTGCATGTGATTCAACGCCATTTAGGACTGGGAAACAAATGCTAGCTCGCCTTACAAAAACACACTCTGCTTTTGTAAAAAGAGCACTCTTCTACTCTACTGTGTTTCCTATAGGGCCAGAACAGTGAGCTTGCTCAGATCAAATGAAGTGTTCTTCCTAGACACACGGGCCTTATCTAGTTCAACTCTGCTTAGGAAACTGAGAAGAACAGTAGCTCCTCTTCAGTCCAATACACTGTACTTGCTGGGAACAGACACGAGTTCTATTTGCACTGTGTATGGCAATGGGAGCACAATAGTGACTTTCCTTACCAGAAAACAACTCTTGCTCATAGGACCACAAACTGCATGTGATTCAACGCCATTTAGGACTGGGAAACAAATGCTAGTTCGCCTTACAAGAAAAACACTCTGCTTTAGAGAAAAGAGCACTCTTCTACTCCACTGTGTTTCCTAGGGGTCCAAACAGTGAGCTTGCTCAGAACAAAAGAACTGTGCTTCCTACACACACGGACCATATCTAGTTCAACTCTGCTTAGGAAACTGACAAGAACAGTAGATCCTCTTCAGTCTGATACTCTGTAATTGCTGGGAACAGACGCGAGTGCTATTTGCACTGTGTATGGCAATTGGAGCGCAATAGTGACTTTCCTTACCAGAAAACAACTCTTGTTTGTAGGACCAGAAACTGCATGTGATTCAACTCCATTTAGGACTAGGAAACAAACGCTAGCTCGCCTTACAAAAACCACTCTGCTTTTGAGAAAATAGCACTCTTCTACTTTACTGTGTTTCCTATAGGGCCAGAACAGTGAGCTTGCTCAGAACAAAAGAACTGTGCTTCCTACACACATGGCCATATCTAGTTCAATTCTGCTTAGGAACCTGACAAGAACAGTAGATCCTCTTCAGTCCAATACACTGTACTTGCTGCGAACAGACGCCAGTGCTATTTGTCCTGTGTATGGCAATGACAGCGCGATAGTGACTCTTCTTACCAGAAAACAACTCTTGCTCGTAGTACCAGAAACTGCATGGTTTTCAACTCCATTTAGGACTGCGAAACAAACTCTAGCTCGCCTTACAAGAAACACACTCTGCTTTAGAGAAAAGAGCACTCTTCTACTCTACTGTGTTTCCTATGGGGTCCAAACAGTGAGCTTGCTCAGAACAAAAGAACTGTGCTTCCTACACACACGGATAATATCTAGTTCAACTCTACTTAGGAAACTGACAAGAACAATTGCACCTATTCAGTGCAATACACTGTACTTGCTGGGAACAGACGCGAGTGCTATTTGCACTGTGTATGGCAATGGGAGCACAATGTGACTTTCATTACCAGAAAACAACTCTTGTTCGTAGGACCAGAAACTTGATGTGATTCAACTCCATTTAGGACTGGGAAACAAACGATAGCTTGCCTTACAAGAAACACACTCTGCTTTAGAGAAAAGATTACTCATCTACTCTACTGTGTTTCCTGTAGTGCCAGAACAGTGAGCTTGCTCAGAACATAAGAACTGTCCTTCCTACACACACGGGCCATATCTAGTTCAACTCTGCTTAGGAAACTGACAAGAACAGTAGCTGCTCTTCAGTCCGATACACTGTACTTGCTGGGAACACACACGAGTGCTATTTGCACTGTGTGTGGCATTTGGAGCGCAATAGTGACTCTTCTTACCAGAAAACAACTCTTGCTCGTAGAACCAAAAACTGCATGTGACTCAACTCTATTTAGGACTGGGAAACAAATGCGAGCTCGCCTTACAAGAAATACACTCTACTTTAGAGAGAAAGCACTCTTCAACTCTACTGTGTTTCCTACAGGGCCAGAACAGTGAGCTTGCTCAGAACATAATAACTGTGCTTTCTACACACACGGGCCATATCTATTTCAACTCTGCTTAGGAAACTGACAAGAACAGTAGATCCTCTTCAGTCCAATACACTGTACTTGCTGGGAACAGACAGGAGTGATATTTGCACTGTGTATGGCAATGGGAGCACAACAGTGACTTTCCTTACCAGAAAACAACTCTTGTTCGTAGGACCAGAAACTGCATGTGATTCAACTCCATTTAGGACTGGGAAACAAACGCTAGCTCGCCTTACAAGAAACACACTCTGCTTTTGAGAAAAGAGCACTCTTCTACTCTACTGTGTTTCCTATGGGGTCCGAACAATGAGCTTGCTCAGAACAAAAAAACTGTGCTTCCTACACACACGGCCATCTCTAGATCAATTCTGTTTAGGAACCTGACAAGAACAGTAGATCCTCTTCCGTCCAATACACTGTACTTGCTGGGAACAGACACGAGTGCTATTTGCACTGTGTATGGCATTTGGATCGTAATAGTGACTCTTCTTACCAGAAAACAACTCTTGCTCGTAATACCAAAAACTGCCTGTGACTCAACTCCATTTAGGACTGGGAAACAAATGCGAGCTCGCCTTACAAGAAACACACTCTGCTTTAGAGAAATGAGCACTCTTCTACTCTACTGTGTTTCCTATAGGGCCAGAACAGTGAGCTTGCTCAGAACATAATAACTGTGCTTCCTAGACACACGGGCCATATCTAGTTCAACTCTGCTTAGGAAACTGAGAAGAACAGTAGCTCCTCTTCACTCCCATACACTGTACTTGCTGGGAACAGCCGCGAGTGCTCTTTGTACTGTGTATGGCAATGGGAGCACAATGTGACTTTCCTTACCAGAAAACAACTCTTGTTCGTAGGACCAGAAACTGCACGTGATTCAACTCCATTTAGGACTAGGAAACAAACGCTAGCTCGCCTTACAAGAAACACACTCTGCTTTAGATAAAAGAGCACTCATCTACTCTACTGTGTTTCCTATAGGGCCAGAACAGTGAGCTTGCTCAGAACATAAGAACTGTGCTTCCTACACACACGGGCCATATCTAGTTCAACTCTGCTTAGGAAACTGACAAGAACAGTAGCTCCTCTTCAGTCCGATACACTGTAATTCCTGGGAACAGACGCGAGTGCTATTTGTACTGTGTATGGCAATGGGAGCGCAATAGTGACTTTCCTTACCAGAAAACAACTCTTGTAAGTAGAACCAGAAACTGCATGTGATTCAACTCCATTTAGGACTGGGAAACAAATGCTAGCTCGTCTTACAAGAAACACACTCTGCTTTTGAGAAAAGAGCACTCTTCTACTCTACTGTGTTTCCTATGGGGTTTGAACAGTGAGCTTGCTCAGAACAAAAGAACTGTGCTGCCTACACACACGGCCATATCTATTTCAATTCTGCTTAAAAACCTGACAAGAACAGTAGATCCTCTTCAGTCCAATACACTGTACTTGCTGGGAACAGACGCCAGTGCTATTTGTCCTGTGTATGGCAATGGCAGCGCAATAGTGACTCTTCTTACCATAAAACAACTCTTGCGCGTAGGACCAGAAACTGCATGTGATTCAACTCCATTTAGGACTGGGAAACAAACGCTAGCTCGCCTTACAAGAAACACACTCTGCTTTAGAGAAAAGAGCACTCTTCTACTCTACTGTGTTTCCTATAGGGCCAGAAGAGTAAGCTTGCTCAGAACAAAAGAACTGAGCTTCATACACACGGGCCATATCTAGTTCAACTCTGCTTAGGAAACTGACAAGAACAGTAGCTCCTATTCAGTCCAATACACTGTACTTGCTGGGAACAGACGCGAGTGCTATTTGTACTGTGTATGGCATTTGGAGCGCAATAGTGACTCTTCTTACCAGAAAACAACTCTTGTTCGTAGTACCAAAAACTGCCTGTGACTCAACTCCATTTATGACTGGAAAACAAATGCTAGCTCACCTTACAAGAAACACACTCTGCTTTAGATAAAAGAGCACTCATCTACTCTACTGTGTTTCCTATAGGGCCAGAACAGTGAGCTTGCTCAGAACATAATAACTGTGCTTCCTAGACACACGGGCCATATCTAGTTCAACTCTGCTTAGGAAACTGAGAAGAACAGTAGCTCCTCTTCACTCCAATACACTGTACTTGCTGGGAACAGCCGCGATTGCTATTTGCACTGTGTATGGCAATGGAAGCACAATGTGACTTTCCTTACCAGAAAACAACTCTTGTTCGTAGGACCAGAAACTGCATGTGATTCAACTCCATTTAGGACTAGGAAACAAACGCTAGCTTGCCTTACAAGAAACACACTCTGCTTTAGATAAAAGAGCACTCATCTACTCTACTGTGTTTCCTATAGGGCCAGAACAGTGAGCTTGCTCAGAACATAAGAACTGTGCTTCCTACACACACGGGCCATATCTAGTTCAACTCTGCTTAGGTAACTGAGAAGAACAGTAGCTCCTCTTCAGTCCGATACACTGTAATTCCTGGGAACAGACGCGAGTGCTATTTGTACTATGTATGGCAATGGGAGCGCAATAGTGACTTTCCTTACCAGAAAACAACTCTTACTGGTAGTACCAAAAACTGCCTGTGACTCAACTCCATTTAGGACTGGGAAACAAACGCGAGCTCGTCTTACAAGAAACACACTCTGCTTTAGAGAAAAGAGCACTCTTCTACTCTACTGTGTTTCCTATAGGGCCAGAACATTGAGCTTGCTCAGAACATAATAACTGTGCTTCCTAGACACACGGGCCTTATCTAGTTCAACTCTGCTTAGGAAACTGAGAAGAACAGTAGCTCCTCTTCACTCCAATACACTGTACTTGCTGGGAAAAGACGCGAGTTCTATTTGCACTGTGTATGGCAATGGGAGCACAATAGTGACTTTCCTTACCAGAAAACAACTCTTGCTCTTAGGACCAGAAACTGCATGGGATTCAACTCCATTTAGGACTGGGAAACAAACGCTAGCTCGCCTTACAAGAAACACACTCTGCTTTAGAGAAAAGAGCACTCTTCTACTCTACTGTTTTTCCTATGGGGTCCAAACAGTGAGCTTGCTCAGAACAAAAGAACTGTGCTTCCTACACACACGGACCATATGTAGTTCAACTCTGCTTAGGAAACTGACAAGAACAGTAGCTCCTCTTCAGTCCAATACACTGTACTTTCTGGGAACAGACGCGAGTGCTATTTGCACTGTGTATGGCAATGAGAACGCAATAGTGACTTTCCTTACCAGAAAACAACTCTTGCTCGTAGGACCACAAACTGCATGTGATTCAACGCCATTTAGGACTGGGAAACAAATGCTAGCTTGCCTTACAAAAACACACTCTGCTTTTGCGAAAAGAGCACTCTTCTACTCTACTGTGTTTCCTATAGGGCCAGAACAGTGAGCTTGCTCAGATCAAATGAACTGTTCTTCCTAGACACGGGCCTTATCTAGTTCAACTCTGCTTAGGAAACTGAGAAGAACAGTAGCTCCTCTTCAGTCCAATACACTGTAATTGCTGGGAACAGACGGGAGTGCTATTTGCACTGTGTATGGCAATGGGAGCGCAACAGTGACTTTCCTTACCAGAAAACAACTCTTCCTCTAGTACCAGAAACTGCATGGGTTTCAACTCCATTTAGGACTACGAAACAAACGCTAGCTCTCCTTACAAGAAACACACTCTGCTTTTGAGAAAAGAGCACTCTTCTACTCTACTGTGTTTCCTATAGGGTCCAAACAGTGAGCTTGCTCAGAACAAAAGAACTGTGCTTCCTACACACACGGATAATATCTAGTTCAACTCTGCATAGGAAACTGACAAGAAGAGTACCACCTATTCAGTGCAATACACTGTATTTGCTGGGAACAGACGCGAGTGCTATTTGCACTGTGTATGGCAATGGGAGCATAATGTGACTTTCCTTACCAGAAAACAACTCTTGTTCGTAGGACCAGAAACTGCATGTGATTCGACTCCATTTAGGACTAGCAAACAAATGCTGGCTCGCCTTACAAGAAACACACTCTGCTTTAGATAAAAGAGCACTCATCTAGTTTACTGTGTTTCCTATAGGGCCAGAACAGTGAGCTTGCTCAGAACATAAGAACTGTGCTTCCTAAACACACGGGCCATATCTAGTTCAACTCTGCTTAGGAAACTGACAAAAACAGTAGCTCCTCTTCAGTCCGATACACTGTAATTCCTGGGAACAGACGCGAGTGCTATTTGCACTGTGTGTGGCATTTGTAGCGCAATAGTGACTCTTCTTACCAGAAAACAACTCTTGCTCGTAGAACCAAAAACTGCATGTGACTCAACTCTATTTAGGACTGGGAAACAAATGCGAGCTCGCCTTACAAGAAATACACTCTACTTTAGAGAAAAAGCACTCTTCAACTCTACTGTGTTTCCTATAGGGCCAGAACAGTGAGCTTGCTCAGAACATAGTAACTGTGCTTTCTACACACACGGGTCATATCTATTTCAACTCTGCTTAGGAACCTGACAAGAACAGTAGATCCTCTTCAGTCCAATACACTGTACTTGCTGGGAACAGACAGGAGTGATATTTGCACTGTGTATGGCAATGGGAGCGCAACAGTGACTTTCCTTACCAGAAAACAACTCTTGTTCGTAGGACCAGAAACTGCATGTGATTCAACTCCATTTAGGACTGGGAAACAAATGCTAGTTCGCCTTACAAGTAGAACACTCTGCTTTAGAGAAAAGAGCACTCTTCTACTCCACTGTGTTTCCTAGGTGTCCAAACAGTGAGCTTGCTCAGAACAAAAGAACTGTGCTTCCTACACACACGGACCATATCTAGTTCAACTCTGCTTAGGAAACTGACAAGAACAGTAGATCCTCTTCAGTCCGATACTCTGTAATTGCTGGGAACAGACGCGAGTGCTATTTGCACTGTGTATGGCAATTGGAGCGCAATAGTGACTTTCCTTACCAGAAAACAACTCTTGTTTGTAGGACCAGAAACTGCATGTGATTCAACTCCATTTAGGACTAGGAAACAAACGCTAGCTCGCCTTACAAAAACCACTCTGCTTTTGAGAAAAGAGCACTCTTCTACTTTACTGTGTTTCCTATAGGGCCAGAACAGTGAGCTTGCTCAGAACAAATGAACTGTGCTTCCTAGACACACGGGCCATATCTAGTTCAACTCTGTTTATGAACCTGACAAGAACACTAGCTCCTCTTCAGTCCAATACACTGTACTTTCTGCGAACAGACGGGAGTGCTATTTGCACTGTATATGGCAATGGGAGCGCAATAGTGACTGTACCAGAAAGCAACTCTTGCTCGTAGGACCAGAAACTGCATGTATTCAACTCCATTTAGGACTGAGAAACAAACGCTAGCTTGCCTTACAAAAAACACACTCTGCTTTTGAGAAAAGAGCACTCTTCTACTCTACTGTGTTTCCTATGGGGTCCGAACAGTGAGCTTGCTCAGAACAAAAGAACTGTGCTTCCTACACACACGGCCATATCTAGTTCAATTCTGCTTAGGAACCTGACAAGAACAGTAGATCCTCTTCAGTCCAATACACTGTACTTGCTGCGAACAGACGCCAGTGCTATTTGTCCTGTGTATGGCAATGACAGCGCGATAGTGACTCTTCTTACCAGAAAACAACTCTTGCTCGTAGTACCAGAAACTGCATGGTTTTCAACTCCATTTAGGACTGCGAAACAAACTCTAGCTCGCCTTACAAGAAACACACTCTGCTTTAGAGAAAAGAGCACTCTTCTACTCTACTGTGTTTCCTATGGGGTCCAAACAGTGAGCTTGCTCAGAACAAAAGAACTGTGCTTCCTACACACACGGATAATATCTAGTTCAACTCTACTTAGGAAACTGACAAGAACAATTGCACCTATTCAGTGCAATACACTGTACTTGCTGGGAACAGACGCGAGTGCTATTTGCACTGTGTATGGCAATGGGAGCACAATGTGACTTTCATTACCAGAAAACAACTCTTGTTCGTAGGACCAGAAACTTGATGTGATTCAACTCCATTTAGGACTGGGAAACAAACGATAGCTTGCCTTACAAGAAACACACTCTGCTTTAGAGAAAAGATTACTCATCTACTCTACTGTGTTTCCTGTAGTGCCAGAACAGTGAGCTTGCTCAGAACATAAGAACTGTCCTTCCTACACACACGGGCCATATCTAGTTCAACTCTGCTTAGGAAACTGACAAGAACAGTAGCTGCTCTTCAGTCCGATACACTGTACTTGCTGGGAACAGACACGAGTGCTATTTGCACTGTGTGTGGCATTTGGAGCGCAATAGTGACTCTTCTTACCAGAAAACAACTCTTGCTCGTAGAACCAAAAACTGCATGTGACTCAACTCTATTTAGGACTGGGAAACAAATGCGAGCTCGCCTTACAAGAAATACACTCTACTTTAGAGAGAAAGCACTCTTCAACTCTACTGTGTTTCCTACAGGGCCAGAACAGTGAGCTTGCTCAGAACATAATAACTGTGCTTTCTACACACACGGGCCATATCTATTTCAACTCTGCTTAGGAAACTGACAAGAACAGTAGATCCTCTTCAGTCCAATACACTGTACTTGCTGGGAACAGACAGGAGTGATATTTGCACTGTGTATGGCAATGGGAGCACAACAGTGACTTTCCTTACCAGAAAACAACTCTTGTTCGTAGGACCAGAAACTGCATGTGATTCAACTCCATTTAGGACTGGGAAACAAACGCTAGCTCAACTTACAAGAAACACACTCTGCTTTTGAGAAAAGAGCACTCTTCTACTCTACTGTGTTTCCTATGGGGTCCGAACAATGAGCTTGCTCAGAACAAAAAAACTGTGCTTCCTACACACACGGCCATCTCTAGATCAATTCTGTTTAGGAACCTGACAAGAACAGTAGATCCTCTTCCGTCCAATACACTGTACTTGCTGGGAACAGACACGAGTGCTATTTGCACTGTGTATGGCATTTGGATCGTAATAGTGACTCTTCTTACCAGAAAACAACTCTTGCTCGTAGTACCAAAAACTGCCTGTGACTCAACTCCATTTAGGACTGGGAAACAAATGCGAGCTCGCCTTACAAGAAACACACTCTGCTTTAGAGAAATGAGCACTCTTCTACTCTACTGTGTTTCCTATAGGGCCAGAACAGTGAGCTTGCTCAGAACATAATAACTGTGCTTCCTAGACACACGGGCCATATCTAGTTCAACTCTGCTTAGGAAACTGAGAAGAACAGTAGCTCCTCTTCACTCCCATACACTGTACTTGCTGGGAACAGCCGCGAGTGCTCTTTGTACTGTGTATGGCAATGGGAGCACAATGTGACTTTCCTTACCAGAAAACAACTCTTGTTCGTAGGACCAGAAACTGCACGTGATTCAACTCCATTTAGGACTAGGAAACAAACGCTAGCTCGCCTTACAAGAAACACACTCTGCTTTAGATAAAAGAGCACTCATCTACTCTACTGTGTTTCCTATAGGGCCAGAACAGTGAGCTTGCTCAGAACATAAGAACTGTGCTTCCTACACACACGGGCCATATCTAGTTCAACTCTGCTTAGGAAACTGACAAGAACAGTAGCTCCTCTTCAGTCCGATACACTGTAATTCCTGGGAACAGACGCGAGTGCTATTTGTACTGTGTATGGCAATGGGAGCGCAATAGTGACTTTCCTTACCAGAAAACAACTCTTGTAAGTAGAACCAGAAACTGCATGTGATTCAACTCCATTTAGGACTGGGAAACAAATGCTAGCTCGTCTTACAAGAAACACACTCTGCTTTTGAGAAAAGAGCACTCTTCTACTCTACTGTGTTTCCTATGGGGTTTGAACAGTGAGCTTGCTCAGAACAAAAGAACTGTGCTGCCTACACACACGGCCATATCTATTTCAATTCTGCTTAAAAATCTGACAAGAACAGTAGATCCTCTTCAGTCCAATACACTGTACTTGCTGGGAACAGACGCCAGTGCTATTTGTCCTGTGTATGGCAATGGCAGCGCAATAGTGACTCTTCTTACCATAAAACAACTCTTGCGCGTAGGACCAGAAACTGCATGTGATTCAACTCCATTTAGGACTGGGAAACAAACGCTAGCTCGCCTTACAAGAAACACACTCTGCTTTAGAGAAAAGAGCACTCTTCTACTCTACTGTGTTTCCTATAGGGCCAGAAGAGTAAGCTTGCTCAGAACAAAAGAACTGAGCTTCATACACACGGGCCATATCTAGTTCAACTCTGCTTAGGAAACTGACAAGAACAGTAGCTCCTATTCAGTCCAATACACTGTACTTGCTGGGAACAGACGCGAGTGCTATTTGTACTGTGTATGGCATTTGGAGTGCAATAGTGACTCTTCTTACCAGAAAACAACTCTTGTTCGTAGTACCAAAAACTGCCTGTGACTCAACTCCATTTATGACTGGGAAACAAATGCTAGCTCACCTTACAAGAAACACACTCTGCTTTAGATAAAAGAGCACTCATCTACTCTACTGTGTTTCCTATAGGGCCAGAACAGTGAGCTTGATCAGAACATAATAACTGTGCTTCCTAGACACACGGGCCATATCTAGTTCAACTCTGCTTAGGAAACTGAGAAGAACAGTAGCTCCTCTTCACTCCAATACACTGTACTTGCTGGGAACAGCCGCGATTGCTATTTGCACTGTGTATGGCAATGGAAGCACAATGTGACTTTCCTTACCAGAAAACAACTCTTGTTCGTAGGACCAGAAACTGCATGTGATTCAACTCCATTTAGGACTAGGAAACAAACGCTAGCTTGCCTTACAAGAAACACACTCTGCTTTAGATAAAAGAGCACTCATCTACTCTACTGTGTTTCCTATAGGGCCAGAACAGTGAGCTTGCTCAGAACATAAGAACTGTGCTTCCTACACACACGGGCCATATCTAGTTCAACTCTGCTTAGGTAACTGAGAAGAACAGTAGCTCCTCTTCAGTCCGATACACTGTAATTCCTGGGAACAGACGCGAGTGCTATTTGTACTATGTATGGCAATGGGAGCGCAATAGTGACTTTCCTTACCAGAAAACAACTCTTACTGGTAGTACCAAAAACTGCCTGTGACTCAACTCCATTTAGGACTGGGAAACAAACGCGAGCTCGTCTTACAAGAAACACACTCTGCTTTAGAGAAAAGAGCACTCTTCTACTCTACTGTGTTTCCTATAGGGCCAGAACATTGAGCTTGCTCAGAACATAATAACTGTGCTTCCTAGACACACGGGCCTTATCTAGTTCAACTCTGCTTAGGAAACTGAGAAGAACAGTAGCTCCTCTTCACTCCAATACACTGTACTTGCTTGGAACAGACGCATGTGCTATTGGTCCTGTGTATTGCAATGGGAGCGCAATAGTGACTATTCTTACCATAAAACAACTCATGCTCGTAGGACCGGAAACTGCATGTGATTCAACTCCATTTAGGACTGGGATTCAAACGCTAGCTTGCCTTACAAGAACCACACTCTTCTTTAGAGGAAAGAGCACTCTTCTACTCTACTGTGTTTCCTATGGGGCCCAAAAACAGTGAGCTTGCTCAGAACATAATAACTGTGCTTCCTAAACACACGGACCATATGTAGTTCAACTCTGCTTAGGAAACTGACAAGAACAGTAGCTCCTCTTCAGTCTGATACACTGTACTTGCTGGGAACAGACACGAGTGCTATTTGCACTGTGTGTGGCATTTGGAGTGCAATAGTGACTCTTCTTACCAGAAAACAACTCTTGCTCGTAGAACCAAAAACTGCATGTGACTCAACTCTATTTAGGACTGGGAAACAAATGCAAGCTCGCCTTACAAGAAATACACTCTACTTTAGAGAGAAAGCACTCTTCAACTCTACTGTGTTTCCTATAGGGCCAGAACAGTGAGCTTGCTCAGAACATAATAACTGTGCTTTCTACACACACGGGCCATATCTATTTCAACTCTGCTTAGGAACCTGACAAGAACAGTAGATCCTCTTCAGTCCAATACACTGTACTTGCTGGGAACAGACAGGAGTGATATTTGCACTGTGTATGGCAATGGGAGCGCAACAGTGACTTTCCTTACCAGAAAACAACTCTTGTTCGTAGGACCAGAAACTGCATGTGATTCAACTCCATTTAGGACTGGGAAACAAACGCTAGCTCGCCTTACAAGAAACACACTCTGCTTTTGAGAAAAGAACACTCTTCTACTCTACTGTGTTTCCTATGGGGTCCGAACTATGAGCTTGCTCAGAACAAAAAAAACTGTGCTTCCTACACACACGGCCATCTCTAGATCAATTCTGTTTAGGAACCTGACAAGAACAGTAGATCCTCTTCCATCCAATACACTGTACTTGCTGGGAACAGACACGAGTTCTATTTGCACTGTGTATGGCAATGGGAGCACAATAGTGACTTTCCTTACCAGAAAACAACTCTTGCTCTTAAGTCCAGAAACTGCATGTGATTCAACTCCATTTAGGACTGGGAAACAAAAGCTAGCTTGCCTTACAAGAAACACACTCTGCTTTAGAGAAAAGAGCACTCTTCTACTCTACTGTTTTTCCTATGGGGTCCAAACAGTGAGCTTGCTCAGAACAAAAGAACTGTGCTTCCTAAACACACGGACCATATGTAGTTCAACTCTGCTTAGTAAACTGACAAGAACAGTAGCTCCTTTTTAAGTCCAATACACTGTACTTGCTGGGAACAGACGCGAGTGCTATTTGCACTGTGTATGGCAATGGGAGCACAATAGTGACTTTCCTTACCAGAAAACAACTCTTGCTCTTTGGACCAGAAACTGCATGTGATTCAATGCCATTTAGGACTGGGAAACAAATGCTAGCTCGCCTTACAAGAAACACACTCTGCTTTTGCGAAAAGAGCACTCTTCTACTCTACTGTGTTTCCTATAGGGCCAGAACAGTGAGCTTGCTCAGATCAAATGAACTGTGCTTCCTAGACACACGGGCCTTATCTAGTTCAACTCTGCTTAGGAAACTGAGAAGAACAGTAGCTCCTCTTCAGTCCAATACACTGTAATTGCTGGGAACAGATGGGAGTGCTATTTGCACTGTGTATGGCAATGGGAGCGCAACAGTGACTTTCCTAACCAGAAAACAACTCTTGCTCGTAGGACCAGAAACTGCATGTGATTCAACTCCATTTAGGACTGGGAAACAAACGCCAGCTCGCCTTACAAGAAACACACTCTGCTTTGGAGAAAAGAGCACTCTTCTATTCTACTGTGTTTCCTATGGGGTCCGAACAGTGAGCTTGCTCAGAACAAAAGAACTGTGCTTCCTACACACATGGACCATATCTAGTTCAACTCTGCTTAGGAAACTGACAAGAACAGTAGCTCCTCGTCAGTCCGATACACTGTAATTCCTGGGAACAGACGCGAGGGCTATTTGCACTGTGTATGGCAAAAAGAGCGCAATAGTGACTTTCCTTACCAGAAAACATCTCTTGCTCATAGGACCTGAAACTGCATGTGATTCAACTCCATTTAGGACTGGGAAACAAACGCTAGCTTGCCTTACAAAAAACACACTCTGCTTTTGAGAAAACAGCACTCTTCTCCTCTACTGTGTTTCCTATGGGGTCCGAACAGTGAGCTTGCTCAGAACAAAAGAACTGTGCTTCCTACACACACGGCCATATCTAGTTCAATTCTGCTTAGGAACCTGACAAGAACAGTAGATCCTCTTCAGTCCATACACTGTACTTGCTGCGATCAGACGCCAGTGATATTTGTCCTGTGTATGGCAATGTCAGCACAATAGTGACTCTTCTTACCAGAAAACAACTCTTGCTTGTAGTACCAGAAACTGCATGGGTTTCAACTCCATTTAGGACTACGAAACAAACGCTAGCTCGCCTTACAAGAAACACACTCTGCTTTAGATAAAAGAGCACTCATCTACTCTACTGTGTTTCCTATAGGGCCAGAACAGTGAGCTTGATCAGAACATAAAAACTGTGCTTCCTACACACACGGGCCATATCTAGTTCAACTCTGCTTAGGAAACTGACAAGAACAGTAGCTCCTCTTCAGTCCGATACACTGTAATTCCTGGGAACAGACGCGAGTGCTATTTGTACTGTGTATGGCAATGGGAGCGCAATAGTGACTTTCCTTACCAGAAAACAACTCTTGCTCATAGGACCAGAAACTGCATGGGATACAACTCCATTTAGGACTGGGAAACAAAAGCTAGCTCGCCTTACAAGAAACACAGTCTGCTTTAGAGAAAAGAGCACTCTTCTACTCTACTGTGTTTCCTATGGGGTCCAAACAGTGAGCTTGCTCAGAACAAAAGAACTGTGCTTCCTACACACATGGCCATATCTAGTTCAATTCTGCTTAGGAACCTGACAAGAACAGTAGATCCTCTTCAGTCCAATACACTGTAATTGCTGCGATCAGACGCCAGTGCTATTTGCACTGTGTATGGCAATGAAAACACAATAGTGACTTTCCTTACCAGAAAACAACTCTTGCTCGTAGGAATAGAAACTGCATGTGATTCAACGCCATTTAGGACTGGGAAACAAATGCTAGCTCGCCTTACAAAAACACACTCTGCTTTTGCGAAAAGAGCACTCTTCTACTCTACTGTGTTTCCTATAGGGCCAGAACAGTGAGCTTGCTCAGATCAAATGAAGTGTTCTTCCTAGACACACGGGCCTTATTTAGTTCAACTCTGCTTAGGAAACTGAGAAGAACAGTAGCTCCTCTTCAGTCCAATACACTGTACTTGCTGGGAACAGACGCGAGTTCTATTTGCACTGTGTATGGCAATGGGAGCACAATAGTGACTTTCCTTACCAGAAAACAACTCTTGCTCATAGAACAAAAAACTGCATGTGATTCAACTCCATTTAGGACTAGGAAACAAACTCTAGCTCGCCTTACAAAAACCACTCTGCTTTTGAGAAAAGAGCACTCTTCTACTTTACTGTGTTTCCTATAGGGCCAGAACAGTGAGCTTGCTCAGAACAAATGAACTGTGCTTCCTAGACACACGGGCCATATCTAGTTCAACTCTGCTTATGAACCTGACAAGAACAGTAGCTCCTCTTCAGTCCAATACACTGTACTTTCTGCGAACAGACGGGAGTGCTATTTGCACTGTATATGGCAATGGGAGCGCAATAGTGACTTTACCAGAAAACAACTCTTGCTCGTAGGACCAGAAACTGCATGTATTCAACTCCATTTAGGACTGAGAAACAAACGCTAGCTTGCCTTACAAAAAACACACTCTGCGTTTGAGAAAAGAGCACTCTTCTACTCTACTGTGTTTCCTATAGGGTCCGAACAGTGAACTTGCTCAGAACAAAGGAACTGTGCTTCCTACACACACGGCCATATCTAGTTCAATTCTGCTTAGGAACCTGACAAGAACAGTAGATCCTCTTCAGTCCAATACACTGTACTTGCTGCGAACAGACGCCAGTGCTATTTGTCCTGTGTATGGCAATGACAGCGCGATAGTGACTCTTCTTACCAGAAAACAACTCTTGCTCGTAGTACCAGAAACTGCATGGTTTTCAACTCCATTTAGGACTTCGAAACAAACTCTAGCTCGCCTTACAAGGTACACACTCTGCTTTAGAGAAAAGAGCACTCTTTCTACTCTACTGTGTTTCCTATGGGGTCCAAACAGTGAGCTTGCTCAGAACAAAAGAACTGTGCTTCCTACACACACGGATAATATCTAGTTCAACTCTACTTAGGAAACTGACAAGAGCAATTGCACCTATTCAGTGCAATACACTGTACTTGCTGGGAACAGACGCGAGTGCTATTTGCACTGTGTATGGCAATGGGAGCACAATGTGACTTTCATTACCAGAAAACAACTCTTGTTCGTAGGACCAGAAACTTGATGTGATTCAACTCCATTTAGGACTGGGAAACAAACACTAGCTTGCCTTACAAGAAACACACTCTGTTTTTGAGAAAAGAGCACTCTTCTACTCTACTGTGTTTCCTATGGGGTCCGAACAGTGAGCTTGCTCAGAACAAAAGAACTGTGCTTCCTACACACATGGCCATATCTAGTTCAATTCTGCTTAGGAACCTGACAAGAACAGTAGATCCTCTTCAGTTCAATACACTGTACTTGCTGGGAACAGACGCCAGTGCTATTTGTCCTGTGTATGGCAATGGCAGTGCAATAGTCACTATTCTTACCATTAAACAACTCTTGCTCGTAGGACCAGAAACTGCATGTAATTCCACTCCATTTAGGACTGGGAAACAAACGCTAGCTCGCCTTACAAGAAACACACTCTGCTCTAGAGAAAAGTTCACTCTTCTACTCTACTGTGTTTCCTATGGGGTGAAAACAGTGAGCTTGCTCAGAACAAAAGAACTGTGCTTCCTACACACACAGACCATATGTAGTTCAACTCTGCTTAGGAAACTGACAAGAACAGTAGCTCCTATTCATTCCAATACACTGTGCTTGCTGGGAAAAGACGCGAGTGCTATTTGCCCTGTGTATGGCAATGGGAGCGCAATAGTGACTTTCCATACCAGAAAACAACTCTTGTTCGTAGGACCAGAAACTGCATGTGGTTCAAATCCATTTAGGACTGGGAAACACACGCTAGCTCGCCTTACAAGAAACACACTCTGCTTTTGAGAAAACAGCACTCTTCTATTCTACTGTGTTTCCTAAAAGGTCCGAACAGTGAGCTTGCTCAGAACAAAAGAACTGTGCTTCCTACACACACGGGCCATATCTAGTTCAACTCTGCTTAGGAAACTGACAAGAACAGTAGCTCCTCTTCAGTCCAATACACTGTACTTGCTGGGAACAGACGCGAGTGCTATTTGCCCTGTGTATGGCAATGGGAGCACAATGTGACTTTCCTTAGCAGAAAACAACTCTTGTTCGTAGGACCAGAAACTTGATGTGATTCAACTCCATTTAGGACTGGGAAACAAACGCTAGCTCGCCTTACAAGAAACACAGTCTGCTTTAGAGAAAAGAGCACTCATCTACTCTACTGTGTTTCCTATAGGGCCAGAACAGTGAGCTTGCTCAGAACATAAGAACTGTGCTTCCTACACACACGGGCCATATCTAGTTCAACTCTGCTTAGGAAACTGACATGAACAGTAGCTCCTCTTCAGTCTGATAAACTGTACTTGCTGGGAACAGATGCGAGTGCTATTTGCACTGTGTATGGCAATGGGAACGCAATAGTGACTTTCCTTACCCGAAAACAACTTTTGCTCGTAGGACCAGAAACTGCATGTGATTCAACTCCATTTAGGACTGGGAAACAAACGCTAGCTCGCCTTACAAGAAACACACTCTGCTTTTGAGAAAAGAGCACTCTTCTACTCTACTGTGTTTCCTATGGGGTCTGAACAGTGAGCTTGCTCAGAACAAAAGAACTGTGCTTCCTACACACATGGCCATATCTAGTTCAATTCTGCTTAGGAACCTGACAAGAACATTAGATCCTCTTCAGTTCAATACACTGTACTTGCTGGGAACAGACACCAGTGCTATTTGTCCTGTGTATGGCAATTGGAGCACAATAGTGACTCTTCTTACCAGAAAACAACTCTTGCTCGTAGGACCAAAAACTGCATGTGACTCAACTCCATTTATGACTGGGAAACAAATGCGAGCTCGCCTTACAAGAAATACACTCTACTTTAGAGAAAAGAGCACTCTTCAACTCTACTGTGTTTCCTATAGGGCCAGAACAGTGAGATTGCTCAGAATATAATAACTTTGCTTCCTACACACACAGGCCATATCTATTTCAACTCTGCTTAGGAACCTGACAAGAACAGTAGATCCTCTTCAGTCCAATACACTGTACTTGCTGGGAACAGACGCGAGTGCTATTTGCACTGTGTATGGCAATGAGAGCGCAATAGTGACTTTCCTTACCACAAAACAACTCTAGCTCACAGGACTACAAACTGCATGTGATTCAACTCCATTTAGGACTGGGAAACAAATGCTAGCTCGCCTTACAAGAAACACACTCTGCTTTTGAGAAAAGAGCACTCTTCTACTCTACGGTGTTTCCTATGGGGTCCAAAAAGTGAGCTTGCTCAGAACAAAAGAACTGTGCTTCCTACACACATGGACCATATCTAGTTCAACTCTGCTTAGGAATCTGATAAGAACAGTAGCTCCTCTTCAGTCCAATACACTGTACTTGCTGGGCACAGACGGGAGTGCTATTTGCACTGTGTATGGCAATTGGTCACAATAGTGACTCTTCTTACCAGAAAACAACTCTTGCTCGTAGGACCAAAAACTGCATGTGACTCAACTCCATTTAGGACTGGGAAACAAATGCGAGCTCGCCTTACAAGAAACACACTCTGCTTTAGAGAAAAGAGCACTCTTCTACTCTACTGTGTTTCCTATAGGGCCAGAACAGTGAGCTTGCTCAGAACATAATAACTGTGCTTCCTACACACACCGGCCATATCTAGTTCAACTCTGCTTAGGAACCTGACAAGAACAGTAGATCCTCTTCAGTCCAATACACTGTACTTGCTCGGAACAGACGCGAGTGCTATTTGCACTGTGTATGGCAATGAGAGCGCAATAGTGACTTTCCTTACCAGAAAACAACTCTTGCTCATAGGACTACAAAGAGCAAGTGATACAACGCCATTTAGGACTGAGAAACAAATGCTAGCTCGCCTTACAAGAAACACACTCTGCTTTTGAGAAAAGAGCACTCTTCTACTCTACTGTGTTTCCTATGTGGTCCGAACAGTGAGCTTGCTCAGAACAAAAGAACTGTGCTTCCTACATACACGGCCATATCTAGTTCAATTCTGCTTAGGAACCTGACAAGAACAGTAGATCCTCTTCAGTCCAATACACTGTACTTGCTGGGAACAGACAACAGTGCTACTTGTCCTGTGTATGGCAATTGCAGCGCATTAGTGGCTTTCCTTACCAGAAAACAACTCTTGCTCGTAGGACCAGAAACTGCATGTGATTCAACTCCATTTAGGACTGGGAAACAAACGCTAGCTCGCGTTATAAGAAACACACTCTGCTTTTGAGAAAAGAACACTCTTCTACTCTACTGTGTTTCCTATGGAGTCTGAACAGTGAGCTTGCTCAGAACAAAAGAACTGTGCTTCCTACACACACGATCATGTCTAGTTCAATTCTGCTTAGGAACCTGACAAGAACAGTAGATCCTCTTCAGTCCAATACACTGTACTTGCTGGGAACAGACGCGAGTGCTATTTGTACTGTGTATGGCAATGGGAGCGCAATGTGACTTTCCTTACCAGAAAACAACTCTTGTTCGTAGGACCAGAAACTGCATGTGATTCAACTCCATTTAGGACTGGGAAACAAACGATAGCTTGCCTTACAAAAAACACACTCTTCTTTTGATAAAAGAGCACTTTTCTACTCTACTGTGTTTCCTATGGGGTCCGAACAGTGAGCTTGCTCAGAACAAAAGAACTGTGCTTCCTACACACACGGCCATATCTAGTTCAATTCTGATTAGGAACCTGACAAGAGCAGTAGATCCTCTTCAGTCCAATACACTGTACTTGCTGGGAACAGACGCCAGTGCTATTTGCCCTGTGTATGGCAATGGCAGCGCAATAGTGACTATTCTTAACATAAAACAACTCTTGCTCGTAGGACCAGAAAGTGCATGTGATTCCACTCCATTTAGGACTGGGAAACAAATGCTAGCTCGCCTTACAAGAAACACACTCTGCTTTAGAGAAAAGAGCACTCTTCAACTCTACTGTGTTTCCGATGGTGTCCAAACAGTGAGCTTGCTCAGAACAAAAGAACTGTGCTTCCTACACACACGGACCATATGTAGTTCAACTCTGCTTAGGAAACTGACAAGAACAGTAGCTCCTCTTCAGTCCAATACACTGTACATGCTGGGAAAAGACGCCATTGCTATTTGCCCTGTGTATAAAAATGGGATCGTAATAGTGACTCTTCTTAAAAGAAAACAACTCTTGCTCATAGGACCAGAAACTGCATGGGATTCAACTCCATTTATGACTTTGAAACGAACGCTAGCTCGCCTTAAAAGAAACACACTCTGCTTTTGAGAAAAGAGCACACTTCTACTCTACTGTGTTTCCTATGGGGTCCGAACAGTGAGCTTGCTTAGAAAAAAAGAACTGTGCTTACTACACACACGTGTCATATCTAGTTCAACTCTGCTTAGGAAACTGACAAGAACAGTAGCTCCTCTTCTTTCCAATACACTGTACTTGCTGGGAGCAGACGCGAGTGCTATTTGAACTGTGTGTGGCTAAAGGAGCACAATAGTTACTTTCCTTACCAGAAAACAACTCTTGCTCGTAGGACCAGAAACTGCATGGGATTCAACTCCATTTTGGACTGGGAAACAAACGCTAGCTCGCCTTAAAATAAATACACTCTGCTTTTGAGAAAAGAGTACTCTTCTACTCTACTGTGTTTCCTATGGGGTCTGAACAGTGAGCTTGCTCAGAACAAAAGAACTGTGCTTCCTACACACACGGGCCATATGTAGTTCAACTCTGCTTAGGAAACTGACAAGAACAGTAGCTCCTCTTCAGTCCAATACACTGTACTTGCTGGGAGCAGAAGCAAGTTCTATTTGCACTGTATATGACATTGGGAGCTCAATAGTGACTCTTCTTACCAGAAAACAACTCTTGCTCGTAGGACCAGAAACTGCATGGGATTCAACTCCGTTTCTGACTGGGAAACAAACACTAGCTAGCCTTACAAGAAACACACTCTGTTTTTGAGAAAAGAGCACTCTTCTGCACTACTGTGTTTCCGATAGGTTCAGAGCAGTGAGCTTGCTTAGAACAAAAGAACTGTGCTTCCTACACACACGGGCCATATCTAGTTCAACTCTGCTTAGGAAACTGACAAGAACAGTAGATCCTCCTCAGTCCAATACACTGTACATGCTGGGAACAGACACCCGTGCTATTTGCCCTGTGTATGACAATGGTAGCGTAATTGTGACTCTTCTTACCAGAAAACAACTCTTGCTCGTAGGACCAGAAACTGCATGGGATTCAACTCCCTTTATGACTGGGAAACGAATGCTAACTTGCCTTACAAGAAACACACTCTGCTTTTGAGAAAAGAGCACTCTTCTACTCTACTGTGTTTCCTATGGTGTCCGAACAGTGAGCTTGCTCAGAAAAAAAGAACTGTGCTTCCTACACACACGGGCCATATCTAGTTCAACTCTGCTTAGGAAACTGAGAAAAACAGTATCTCCTCTTCAGTCCAATACACTGTACTTGCTGGGAGCAGACACGAGTGCTATTTGCACAGTGTATGGCAATGGGAGCGCAATAGTGACTCTTCTTACCAGAAAACAACTCTTGCTCGTAGGACCACAATCTGCATGGGATTCAACTTCGTTTCTGACTGGGAAACAAACACTAGCTAGCCTTACAAGAAACACACTCTGCTTTTGAGAAAAGAGCACTCTTCTACTCTACTGTGTTTCCTATAAGGCCAAAACAGTGAGCTTGCTCAGAACAATAGAATTGTGCTTCCTACACACACGGACCATATCTAGTTCAACTCTTCTTAGGAAACTGACAAGGACAGTAGATCCTCTTCAGTCCAATACACTGTACGTGCTGGGAACAGACGCGAGTGCTATTTGCACTGTGTATGGCAAAGGGAGCACAATAGTGACTTTCCATACCAGAAAACAACTCTTGCTCGTAGTACCAGAAACTGCATGTGATTCAAATCCATTTAGGACTGGAAAACAAACTCTAGCTCACCCTACAAAAAACACACTCTGCTTTTGATAAAAGAGCACTCTTCTACTCTACTGTGTTTCCAATGGAGTCCGAACAGTGAGCTTGCTCAGAACAAAAGAACTGTGCTTACTACACACACGGGTCATATCTAGTTCAACTCTGCTTAGGAAACTGACAAGAACAGAAGCTCCTCTTCTTTCCAATACACTGTACTTGCTGGGAGCAGACGCGAGCGCTATTTGAACTGTGTGTGGCTAAGGGAGCACAATAGTGACTTTCCTTACCAGAAAACAACTCTTGCTCGTAGGACCAAAAACTGCATGTGATTCAACTCCATTTAGGACTGGGAAACAAACCCTAGCTCGCCTTACAAAAAACACACTCTGCTTTTGAGAAAAGAGCACGCTTCTACTCTACTGTGTTTCCTATAGGGCCAGAACAGTGAGCATGCTCAGAACAAAAGAACCGTGTTTCCTAAACACACGGGCCATATCTAGTTCAACTCTGCTCAGGAAACAGACAAGAACAGTAGACCCTCTTCAGTCCAATACACTGTACTTGCTGGGAACAGACGCCAGCGCTATTTGCACTGTGTATGGCAATTGGACCACAATAGTGACTCATCTTACCAGAAAACAACTCTTGCTCATAGGACAAAAAACTGCATATGACTCAACTCCATTTGGGACTGGGAAACAAACTCTAGCTCGCTTTACAAGAAACACACTCTCCTTTTGAGAAAAGAGCACTCTTCTTCTCTACTGTGTTTCCTATAGGGCCAAAACAGTGAGCTTGCTCAGAAAAAAAGAACTGTGCTTCCTACACACACGGGCCATATCTAGTTCAACTCTGCTTAGGAAACTGAGAAGAACAGTAGCTCCTCTTCAGTCCAATACAATGTACTTGCTGGGAATAGACGGGAGGGCTATTTGCACTGTGTATGGCAATGAGAGCACAATAGTGACTTTCCTTACCAGAAAACAACTCTTGCTCGTAGGACCAGAAACTGCATGTGATTCAACTCCATTTAGGAATGGAAAACAAACGCTAGCTCGCCTTACAAGAAACACACTCTGCTTTTGAGAAAAAAGCACTCTTCTACTCTTCTGTGTTTCCTATGGGGTCCGAACAGTGAGCTTGCTTAGAACAAAAAAACTGTGCTTCCTACACACAGGGCCATATCTAGTTCAAGTCTGCTTAGGAACCTGACAAGAACAGTAGATCTTCTTCAGTCCAATACACTGTACTTGCTGCGAACAGACGCCAGTGCTATTTGTCCTGTGTATGGCAATGGCAGCGCAATAGTGAGTCTTCTTACCAGAAAACAACTCTTGCTCGTAGTACCAAAAACTGCATGGGATTCAACTCCATTCAGGACTGCGAAACAAACGCTAGCTCGCCTTACAAGAAACACACTTTGCTTTAGAGAAAATAGCACTCTTCTACTCTACTGTGTTTCCTATGGGTTCCAAACAGTGAGCTTGCTCAGAGCAAAAGAACTGTGCTTCCTACACACACGGATCATATCTAGTTCAACTCTGCTTAGGAAACTGACAAGAACAGTAGCACTTATTCAGTCCAATACACTGTACTTGCTGGGAACAGACGCGAGTGCTATTTGCACTGTGTATGGCAATGGGAGCGCAATGTGACTTTCCTTACCAGAAAACAACTCTTGTTCGTAGGACCAGAAACTGCATGTGATTCAACTCCATTTAGGACTGGGAAACAAACGCTAGCTTGCCTTACAAAAAACACCCTCTGCTTTTGAGAAAAGAGTACTTTTCTACTCTACTGTGTTTCCTATGTGGTCCGAACAGTGAGCTTGCTCAGAACAAAAGAACTGTGCTTCCTACACACACGGCCATATCTAGTTCAATTCTGCTTAGGAACCTGACAAGAGCAGTAGATCCTCTTCAGTCCAATACACTGTACTTGCTTGGAACAGACGCCAGTGCTATTTGTCCTGTGTATGGCAATGGCAGCGCAATAGTGACTATTCTTAACATAAAACAACTCTTGCTCGTAGGACCAGAAAGTGCATGTGATTCCACTCCATTTAGGACTGGGAAACAAATGCTAGCTCGCCTTACAAGAAACACACTCTGCTTTAGAGAAAAGAGCACTCTTCTACTCTACTGTGTTTCCTATGGGGTCCAACAGTGAGCTTGCTCAGAACAAAAGAACTGTGCTTCCTACACACACGAACCATATGTAGTTCAACTCTGCTTAGGAAACTGACAAGAACAGTAGCTCCTATTCAGTCCAATACACTGTACTTGCTCAGAAAAGCCCCGAGTGCTACTTGCCCTGTGTATGGCAATTGGAGCGCAATAGTGACTTTCCATACCAGAAAACAACTCTTGTTCGTAGGACCAGAAACTGCATGTAATTCAACTCCATTTAGGAATAGGAAACAAACGCTAGCTCGCCTTACAAGAAACACACTCTGCTTTTGAGAAAAGAGCACTCTTCTACTCTACTGTGTTTCCTATGGAGTCTGAACAGTGAGCTTGCTCAGAACAAAAGAAATGTCCTTCCTACACACACAGCCATATCTAGTTCAATTCTGCTTAGGAAACTGACAAGAGCAGTAGATCCTCTTCAGTCCAATACACTTTACTTGCTGGGAACAGACGCCAGTGCTATTTGTCCTGTGTATGGCAATGGGAGCGCAGTAGTGACTCTTCTTACAAGAAAACAACTCTTGCTCGTAGGACAAGAAACTGCGTGTGATTCAACTCTGTTTCTGACTGGGAAACAAACACTAGCTAGCCTTACAAGAAACACAATCTGCTTTTGAGAAAAGAGCGCTCGCCTACTGTACTGTGTTTCCTATGTGGTCCGAACAGCCAGCTTGCTCAGAACAAAAGAACTGTGCTTCCTACGCACACAGGCCATATCTAGTTCAACTCTGATTAGGAAACTGACAAGAACAGTAGATCCTCTTCAGTCCAATACACTGTACATGCTGGGAACAGACGCCATTGCTATTTGCCCTATGTATGAAAATGGGAGCGTAATAGTGACTCTTCTTAAAAGAAAACAACTCTTGCTCATAGGACCAGAAACTGCATGGGATTCAACTCTATTTATGACTTTGAAACGAACGCTAGCTCGCCTTAAAAGAAACACACTCTGCTTTTGAGAAAAGAGCACTCTTCTACTCTACTGTGTTTCCTATGGGTTCCGAACAGTGAGCTTGCTTAGAAAAAAAGAAATGTGCTTACTACACACACGTGTCATATCTAGTTCAACTCTGATTAGGAAACTGACAAGAACAGTAGCTCCTCTTCTTTCCAATACACTGTACTTGCTGGGAGCAGACGCGAGTGCTATTTGCACTGTGTGTGGCTAAAGGAGCACAATAGTTACTTCCTTACCAGAAAACAACGCTTGCATGTAGGACCAAAAACTGCATGTGATTCAACTCCATTTTGGACTGGGAAACAAACGCTAGCTCGCCTTAAAATAAATACACTCTGCTTTTGAGAAAAGAGTAATCTTCTACTCTACTGTGTTTCCTATGGGGTCTGAACAGTGAGCTTGCTCAGAACAAAAGAACTGTGCTTCCTACACACACGGGCCATATGTAGTTCAACTCTGCTTAGGAAACTGAGAAGAACAGTAGCTCCTCTTCAGTCCGATACACTGTAATTCCTGGGAACAGACGCGAGTGCTATTTGTACTGTGTATGGCAATGGGAGCGCAATGGTGACTTTCCTTACCAGAAAACAACTCTTGCTCGTAGGACCAGAAACTGCATGTGATTCAACTCCATTTAGGACTGGGAAACAAACGCTAGCTCGTCTTACAAGAAACACACTCTGCTTTTGAGAAAAGAGTACTCTTCTACTCTACTATGTTTCTTATGGGGTCCGAACAGTGAGCTTGCTCAGAACAAAAGAACTGTGCTTCCTACACACATGGCCATATCTAGTTCAATTCTGCTTAGGAACCTGACAAGAACAGTAGATCCTATTCAGTCCAATACACTGTACTTGCTTGGAACAGACGCATGTGCTATTGGTCCTGTGTATGGCAATGGGAGCGCAATAGTGACTATTCTTACCATAAAACAACTCATGCTCGTAGGACCAGAAACTGCATGTGATTCAACTCCATTTAGGACTGGGATTCAAATGCTAGCTTGCCTTACAAGAACCACACTCTTCTTTAGAGGAAAGAGCACTCTTCTACTCTACTGTGTTTCCTATGAGGCCCAAAAACAGTGAGCTTGCTCAGAAAATAATAACTGTGCTTCCTAGACACATAGGCCATATCTAGTTCAACTCTGCTAAGGAAACTGAGAAGAACAGTAGCTCCTCTTCACTTCAGTACACTGTACTTGCTGGGAACAGACGCGAGTGCTATTTGCACTGTGTATGGCAATGGGAGCACAATGTGACTTTCCTTACCAGAAAACAGCTCTTGTTCGTAGGACCAGAAACTGCATGTGATTCAACTCCATTTAGGACTAGGAAACAAACGCTAGCTAGCCTTACAAGAAACACACTCTGCTTTAAATAAAAGAGCCCTCATCTACTCTACTGTGTTTCCTATAGGGCCAGAACAGTGAGCTTGCTCAGAACATAAGAACTGTGCTTCCTACACACACGGGCCATATCTAGTTCAACTCTGCTTAGGAAACTGACAAGAACAGTAGCTCCTCTTCAGTCCGATACACTGTAATTCCTGGGAACAGACGCGAGTGCTATTTGTACTGTGTATGGCAATGGGAGCGTAATAGTGACTTTCCTTACCAGAAAACAACTCTTGCTGGTAGTTCCAAAAACTGCCTGTGACTCAACTCCATTTAGGAATGGGAAACAAACGCGAGCTCGCCTTAAAAGAAACACACTCTGCTTTAGAGAAAAGAGCACTCTTCTACTCTACTGTGTTTCCTATAGGGCCAGAACAGTGAGCTTGCTCAGAACATAAGAACTGTGCTTCCTATACACACGGACCATATCTAGTTCAACTCTGCTTAGGAAACTGACTAGAACAGTAGCTCCTCTTCGGTCTGATACACTGTAATTCCTGGGAACAGACGCGAGTGCTATCTGCACTGTGTATGGCAATGGGAGCGCAATAGTGACTTTCCTTACCAGAAAACAACTCTTGCTCGTAGGACCAGAAACTGCATGTGATTCAACTCCATTTAGGACTGGGAAACAAACGCTAGCTCGCCTTACAAGAAACACACTCTGCTTTTGAGAAAAGAGCACTCTTCTACTCTACTGTGTTTCCTATGGGGTCCGAACAGTGAGCTTGCTCAGAACAAAAGAACTGTGCTTCCTACACACCCGGCCATATCTAGTTCAATTCTGCTTAGGAACCTGACAAGAACAGTAGATCCTATTCAGTCCAATACACTGTACTTCCTGGGAACAGACGCATGTGCTATTGGTCCTGTGTATGGCAATGGGAGCGCAATAGTGACTATTCTTACCATAAAACAACTCATGCTCATAGGACCAGAAACTGCATGTGATTCTACTCCATTTAGGACTGGGATACAAACGCTAGCTCGCCTTACAAGAAACACACTCTGCTTTAGAGAAAAGAGCACTCTTCTACTCTACTGTGTTTCCTATAGGGTCCAAACAGTGAGCTTGCTCAGAACAAAAGAACTGTGCTTCCTATACACACGGATAATATCTAGTTCAACTCTGCATAGGAAACTGACAAGAACAGTAGCACCTATTTAGTACAATACACTGTATTTGCTGGGAACAGACGCGAGTGCTATTAGCATTGTGTATGGCAATGGGAGCACAATGTGACTTTCCTTACCAGAAAACAACTCTTGTTCGTAGAACCAGAAAATGCATGTGATTCAACTCCATTTAGGACTAGGAAACAAACGCTAGCTCGCCTTACAAGAAACACACTCTGCTTTTGAGAAAAGTGCACTCTTCTACTCTACTGTGTTTCCTATGGGGTCCGAACAGTGAGCTTGCTCAGAACAAAAGAACTGTGCTGCCTACACACACGGCCATATCTATTTCAATTCTGCTTAAAAACCTGACAAGAACAGTAGATCCTCTTCAGTCCAATACACTGTACTTGCTGGGAACAGACGCCAGTGCTATTTGTCCTGTGTATGGCAATGGCAGCGCAATAGTGACTCTTCTTACCATAAAACAACTCTTGGGCGTAGGACCAGAAACTGCATGTGATTCAACTCGATTTAGGACTGGGAAAGAAACGCTAGCTCGCCTTACAAGAAACACACTCTGCTTTAGAGAAAAGAGCACTCTTCTACTCTACTGTGTTTCCTATAGGGCCAGAACAGTGAGCTTGCTCAGAACAAAAGAACTGTGCTTCATACACACGGGCCATATCTAGTTCAACTCTGCTTAGGAAACTGACAAGAACAGTAGCTCCTATTCAGTGCAATACACTGTACTTGCTGGGAACAGACGCGAGTGCTATTTGTACTGTGTATGGCATTTGGAGCACAATAGTGACTCTTCTTACCAGAAAACAACTCTTGCTCGTAGTACCAAAAACTGCCTGTGACTCAACTCCCTTTAATACTGGGAAACAAATGCGAGCTCGGCTTACAAGAAACACACTCTGCTTTAGAGAAAAGAGCACTCTTCTACTCTACTGTGTTTCCTATAGGGCCAGAACATTGAGCTTGCTCAGAACATAATATCTGTGCTTCCTAGACACACGGGAAATATCTAATTCAACTCTGCTTAGGAACTGAGAAGAACAGTAGCTCCTCTTCACTCCAATACACTGTACTTGCTGGGAACAGACGCGAGTTCTATTTGCACTGTGTATGGCAATGGGAGCACAATAGTGACTTTCCTTACCAGAAAACAACTCTTGCTCTTAGGAACAGAAACTGCATGGGATTCAACTCCATTTAGGACTGGGAAACATACGCTAGCTCGCCTTACAAGAAACACACTCTGCTTTAGAGAAAAGAGCACTCTTCTACTCTACTGTTTTTCCTATGTGGTCCAAACAGTGAGCTTTCTCAGAACAAAAGAACTGTGCTTCCTACACACACGGACCATATGTAGTTCAACTCTGCTTTGGAAACTGACAAGAACAGTAGCTCCTCTTCAGTCCAATACACTGTAATTCCTGGGAACAGACGCGAGTGCTATCTGCACTGTGTATGGCAATGGGAGCACAATAGTGACTTTCCTTACCAGAAAACAACTCTTGCTCGTAGGACCAGAAACTGCATGTGATTCAACTCCATTTAGGACTGGGAAACAAACGCTAGCTCGCCTTACAAGAAACACACTCTGCTTTTGAGAAAAGAGCACTCTTCTACTCTACTGTGTTTCCTATGGGGTCCGAACAGTGAGCTTGCTCAGAACAAAAGAACTGTGCTTCCTACACACACGGCCATATCTAGGTCAATTCTGCTTAGGAACCTGACAAGAACAGTAGATCCTATTCAGTCCAATACACTGTACTTGCTGGGAACAGACGCATGTGCTATTGGTCCTGTGTATGGCAATGGGAGCGCAATAGTGACTATTCTTACCATAAAAAAACTCATGCTCGTAGGACCAGAAACTGCATGTGATTCTACTCCATTTAGGACTGGGATACAAACACTAGCTCGCCTTACAAGAAACACACTCTGCTTTTGAGAAAAGAGCACTCTTCTACTCTACTGTGTTTCCTATGGGGTCCGAACAGTGAGCTTGCTCAGAACAAAAGAACTGTGCTTCCTACACACACGCATAATATCTAGTTCAACTCTGCATGGGAAACTGACAAGAACAGTAGCACCTATTCAGTGCAATGCACTGTATTTGCTGGGAACAGACGCGAGTGCTATTTGCACTGTGTATGGCAATGGGAGGACAATGTGACTTTCCTTACCAGAAAACAACTCTTGTAAGTAGAACCAGAAACTGCATGTGATTCAACTCCATTTAGGACTAGGAAACAAACACTAGCTCGCCTTACAAGAAACACACTCTGCTTTTGAGAAAAGAGCACTCTTCTACTCTACTGTGTTTCCTATGGGGTTTGAACAGTGAGCTTGCTCAGAACAAAAGAACTGTGCTGCCTACACACACGGCCATATCTATTTCAATTCTGCTTAAAAACCTGACAAGAACAGTAGATCCTCTTCAGTCCAATACACTGTACTTGCTGGGAACAGACGCCAGTGCTATTTGTCCTGTGTATGGCAATGGCAGCGCAATAGTGACTCTTCTTACCATAAAACAACTCTTGCACGTAGGACCAGAAACTGCATGTGATTCAACTCGATTTAGGTCTGGGAAACAAACGCTAGCTCGCCTTACAAGAAACTCACTCTGCTTTAGAGAAAAGAGCACTCTTCTACTCTACTGTGTTTCCTGTAGGGCCAGAAGAGTAAGCTTGCTCAGAACAAAAGAACTGAGCTTCATACACACGGGCCATATCTAGTTCAACTCTGCTTAGGAAACTGACAAGAACAGTAGCTCCTATTCAGTCCAATACACTGTACTTGCTGGGAACAGACGCAAGTGCTATTTGTACTGTGTATGGCATTTGGAGCGCAATAGTGACTCTTCTTACCAGAAAACAACTCTTGTTCGTAGTACCAAAAACTGCCTGGTACTCAACTCCATTTAGGACTGGGAAACAAATGCGAGCTCACCTTACAAGAAACACACTCTGCTTTAGATAAAAGAGCACTCATCTACTCTACTGTGTTTCCTATAGGGCCAGAACAGTGAGCTTGCTCAGAACATAATAACTGTGCTTCCTATACACGGACCATATCTAGTTTAACTCTGCTTAGGAAACTGACAAGAACAGTAGCTCCTCTTCAGTCCGATACACTGTAATTCCTGGGAACAGACCCGAGTGCTATTTGTACTATGTATGGCAATGGGAGCGCAATAGTGACTTTCCTTACCATAAAACAACTTTTGCTGGTAGTACCAAAAACTGCCTGTGACTCAACTCCATTTAGGATTGGGAAACAAACGCGAGCTCGCCTTACAAGAAACACACTCTGCTGTTGCGAAAAGAGCACTCTTCTACTCTACTGTGTTTCCTATAGGGCCAGAACAGTGAGCTTGCTCAGAACAAAAGAACTGTGCTTCCTACACACACGGCCATATCTAGTTCAATTCTGCTTAGGAACCTGACAAGAACAGTAGATCCTCTTCAGTCCAATACACTGTACTTGCTGCGATCAGATGCCAGTGCTATTTGCACTGTGTATGGCAATGAGAACGCAATAGTGACTTTCCTTACCAGAAAACAACTCTTGCTTGTAGGACAACAAACTGCATGTGATTCAACGCCATTTAGGACTGGGAAAAAAATGCTAGCTCGCCTTACAAAAACACACTCTGCTTTTGCGAAAAGAGCACTCTTCTACTCTAGTGTGTTTCCTATAGGGCCAGAACAGTGAGCTTGCTCAGATCTAATGAAGTGTTCTTCCTAGACACACGGGCCTTATCTAGTTCAACTCTGCTTAGGAAACTGAGAAGAACAGTAGCTCCTCTTCAGTCCAATACACTGTACTTGCTGGGAACAGACGCGAGTTCTATTTGCACTGTGTATGGCAATGGGAGCACAATAGTGACTTTCCTTACCAGAAAACAACTCTTGCTTGTAGGACAACAAACTGCATGTGATTCAACGCCATTTAGGACTGGGAAACAAATGCTAGTTCGCCTTACAAGAAAAACACTCTGCTTTAGAGAAAAGAGCACTCTTCTACTCCACTGTGTTTCCTAGGGGTCCAAACAGTGAGCTTGCTCAGAACAAAAGAACTGTGCTTCCTACACACACGGACCATATGTAGTTCAACTCTGCTTAGGAAACTGACAAGAACAGTAGGTCCTCTTCAGTCCGATACTCTGTAATTGCTGGGAACAGACGCGAGGGCTATTTGCACTGTGTATGGCAATGGGAGCGCAATAGTGACTTTCCTTACCAGAAAACAACTCTTGTTTGTAGGACCAGAAACTGCATGTGATGCAACTCCATTTAGGACTAGGAAACAAACGCTAGCTCGCCTTACAAAAACCACTCTGCTTTTGAGAAAAGAGCACTCTTCTACTTTACTGTGTTTCCTATTGGGCCAGAACAGTGAGCTTGCTCAGAACAAATGAACTGTGCTTCCTAGACACACGGGCCATAACTAGTTCAACTCTGCTTATGAAACTGACAAGAACAGTAGCTCCTCTTCAGTCCAATACACTGTACTTTCTGCGAACAGACGGGAGTGCTATTTGCACTGTATATGGCAATGGGAGCGCAATAGTGACTTTACCAGAAAACAACTCTTGCTCGTAGGACCAGAAACTGCATGTATTCAACTCCATTTAGGACTGAGAAACAAACGCTAGCTTGCCTTACAAAAAACACACTCTGCTTTTGAGAAAAGAGCACTCTTCTCCTCTACTGTGTTTCCTATGGCGTCCGAACAGTGAGCTTGCTCAGAACAAAAGAACTGTGCTTTCTACACACACGGCCATATCTAGTTCAATTCTGCTTAGGAACCTGACAAGAACAGTAGATCCTCTTCAGTCCAATACACTGTACTTGCTGCGAACAGACGCCAGTGCTATTTGTCCTGTGTATGGCAATGGCAACGCGATAGTGACTCTTCTTACCAGAAAACAACTCTTGCTCGTAGTACCAGAAACTGCATGGTTTTCAACTCCATTTAGGACTGCGAAACAAACTCTAGCTCACCTTACAAGAAACACACTCTGCTTTAGAGAAAAGAGCACTCTTCTACTCTACTGTGTTTCCTATATGGTCCAAACAGTGAGCTTGCTCAGAACAAAATAACTGTGCTTCCTACACACACGGATAATATCTAGTTCAACTCTACTTAGGAAACTGACAAGAACAATTGCACCTATTCAGTGCAATACACTGTACTTGCTGGGAACAGACGCGAGTGCTATTTGCACTGTGTATGGCAATGGGAGCACAATGTGACTTTCATTACCAGAAAACAACTCTTGTTCGTAGGACCAGAAACTGCATGTGATTCAACTCCATTTAGGACTGGGAAACAAACGATAGCTTGCCTTACAAGAAACACACTCTGCTTTAGAGAAAAGATTACTCATCTCCTCTACTGTGTTTCCTGTAGTGCCAGAACAGTGAGCTTGCTCAGAACATAAGAACTGTCCTTCCTACACACACGGGCCATATCTAGTTCAACTCTGCTTAGGAAACTGACAAGAACAGTAGCTCCTCTTCAGTCCGATACACTGTACTTGCTGGGAACAGACGCGAGTGCTATTTGCACTGTGTGTGGCATTTGGAGCGCAATAGTGACTCTTCTTACCAGAAAACAACTCTTGCTCGTAGAACCAAAAACTGCATGTGACTCAACTCTATTTAGGACTGGGAAACAAGTGCGAGCTCGCCTTACAAGAAATACACTCTACTGTAGAGAAAAAGCACTCTTGAACTCTACTGTGTTTCCTATAGGGCCAGAACAGTGAGCTTGCTCAGAACATAATAACTGTGCTTTCTACACACACGGGCCATATCTATTTCAACTCTGCTTAGGAACCTGACAAGAAGAGTAGATCCTCTTCAGTCCAATACACTGTACTTGCTGGGAACAGACAGGAGTGATATTTGCACTGTGTATGGCAATGGGAGCGCAACAGTGACTTTCCTTACCAGAAAACAACTCTTGTTTGTAGGACCAGAAACTGCATGTGATTCAACTCCATTTAGGACTGGGAAACAAACGCTAGCTCGCCTTACAAGAAACACACTCTGCTTTTGAGAAAAGAGCACTCTTCTACTCTACTGTGTTTCCTATGGGGTCCGAACAATGAGCTTGCTCAGAACAAAAAAACTGTGCTTCCTACACACACGGCCATCTCTAGATCAATTCTGTTTAGGAACCTGACAAGAACAGTAGATCCTCTTCTGTCCAATACACTGTGCTTGCTGGGAACAGACGCGAGTGCTATTTGCACTGTGTATGGCATTTGGATCGTAATAGTGACTCTTCTTACCAGAAAACAACTCTTGCTCGTAGGACCGGAAACTGCATGTGATTCAACTCCATTTAGGACTGGGATTCAAACGCTAGCTTGCCTTATAAGAACCACACTCTTCTTTAGAGGAAAGAGCACTCTTCTACTCTACTGTGTTTCCTATGGGGCCCAAAAACAGTGAGCTTGCTCAGAACATAATAACTGTGCTTCCTAGACACATGGGCCATATCTAGTTCAACTCTGCTTAGGAAACTGAGAAGAACAGTAGCTCCTCTTCACTTCAGTACACTGTACTTGCTGGGAACAGACGCGAGTGCTATTTGCACTGTGTATGGCAATGGGAGCACAATGTGACTTTCCTTACCAGAAAACAGCTCTTGTTCGTAGGACCAGAAACTGCATGTGATTCAACTCCATTTAGACTAGGAAACAAACGCTAGCTCGCCTTACAAGAAACACACTCTGCTTTAGATAAAAGAGCACTCATCTACTCTACTGTGTTTCCTATAGGGCCAGAACAGTGAGCTTGCTCAGAACATAAGAGCTGTGCTTCCTACACACACGGGCCATATCTAGTTCAACTCTGCTTAGGAAACTGACAAGAACAGTAGCTCCTCTTCAGTCCGATACACTGTAATTCCTGGGAACAGACGCGAGTGCTATTTGTACTGTGTATAGCAATGGGAGCGCAATAGTGACTTTCCTTACCAGAAAACAACTCTTGCTGGTAGTTCCAAAAACTGCCTGTGACTCAACTCCATTTAGGACTGGGAAACAAACGTGAGCTCGCCTTAAAAGAAACACACTCTGCTTTAGAGAAAAGAGCACTCTTCTACTCTACTGTGTTTCCTATAGCGCCAGAACAATGAGCTTGCTCAGAACATAATAACTGTGCTTCCTAGACACACGGGACATATCTAGTTCAACTCTGCTTAGGAAACTGAGAAGAACAGTAGCTCCTCTTCACTCCAATACACTGTACTTGCTGGGAACAGATGGGAGTGCTATTTGCACTGTGTATGGCAATGGGAGCACAATAGTGACTTTCCTTACCAGAAAACAACTCTTGCTCTTAGGACCAGAAACTGCATGTGATTCAACGCCATTTAGGACTGGGAAACAAATGCTAGTTCGCCTTACAAGAAACACACTCTGCTTTTGCGAAAAGAGCACTCTTCTACTCTACTGTGTTTCCTAAAGGGCCAGAACAGTGAGCTTGCTCAGATCAAATGAACTGTGCTTCCTAGACACACGGGCCTTATATAGTTCAACTCTGCTTAGGAAACTGACAAGAACAGTAGCTCCTCTTCAGTCCAATACACTGTAATTGCTGGGAACAGATGGGAGTGCTATTTGCACTGTGTATGACAATGGGAGCGCAACAGTGACTTTCCTAACCAGAAAACAACTCTTGCTCATAGGACCAGAAACTGCATGGGATTCAACTCCATTTAGGACTGGGAAACAAAAGCTAGCTCGCCTTACAAGAAACACACTCTGCTTTAGAGAAAAGAGCACTCTTCTACTCTACTGTTTTTCCTATGGGGTCCAAACAGTGAGCTTGCTCAGAACAAATGAACTGTGCTTCCTAGACACACGGGCCTTATATAGTTCAACTCTGCTTAGGAAACTGAGAAGAACAGTAGCTCCTCTTCAGTCCAATACACTGTAATTGCTGGGAACAGATGGGAGTGCTATTTGCACTGTGTATGGCAATGGGAGCACAACAGTGACTTTCCTAACCAGAAAACAACTCTTGCTCGTAGGACCAGAAACTGCATGTGATTCAACTCCATTTAGGACTGGGAAACAAACGCTAGCTCGCCTTACAAGAAACACACTCTGCTTTTGAGAAAAGAGCACTCTTCTATTCTACTGTGTTTCCTATGGGGTCCGAACAGTGAGCTTGTTCAGAACAAAAGAACTGTGCTTCCTACACACATGGACCATATCTAGTTCAACTCTGCTTAGGAAACTGACAAGAACAGTAGCTCCTCGTCAGTCCGATACACTGTAATTCCTGGGAACAGACGCGAGGGCTATTTGCACTGTGTATGGCAAAAAGAGCGCAATAGTGACTTTCCTTACCAGAAAACATCTCTTGCTCATAGGACCTGAAACTGCATGTGATTCAACTCCATTTAGGACTGGGAAACAAACGCTAGCTTGCCTTACAAAAAACACACTCTGCTTTTGAGAAAAGAGCACTCTTCTCCTCTACTGTGTTTCCTATGGGGTCCGAACAGTGAGCTTGCTCAGAACAAAAGAACTGTGCTTCCTACACACACGGCCATATCTAGTTCAATTCTGCTTAGGAACCTGACAAGAACAGTAGATCCTCTTCCGTCCATACACTGTACTTGCTGCGATCAGACGCCAGTGCTATTTGTCCTGTGTATGGCAATGTCAGCACAATAGTGACTCTTCTTACCAGAAAACAACACTTGCTTGTAGTACCAGAAACTGCATGGGTTTCAACTCCATTTAGGACTACGAAACAAACGCTAGCTCGCCTTACAAGAAACACACTCTACTTTAGATAAAAGAGCACTCATCTACTCTACTGTGTTTCCTATAGGGCCAGAACAGTGAGCTTGATCAGAACATAAGAACTGTGCTTCCTACACACACGGGCCATATCTAGTTCAACTCTGCTTAGGAAACTGAGAAGAACAGTAGCTCCTCTTCAGTCCGATACACTGTAATTCCTGGGAACAGACGCGAGTGCTATTTGTACTGTGTATGGCAATGGGAGCGCAATAGTGACTTTCCTTACCAGAAAACAACTCTTGCTCGTAGCACCAGAAACTGCATGGGATTCAACTCCATTTAGGACTGGGAAACAAAAGCTAGCTCGCCTTACAAGAAACACACTCTGCTTTAGAGAAAAGAGCACTCTTCTACTCTACTGTGTTTCCTATGGGGTCCAAACATTGAGCTTGCTCAGAACAAAAGAACTGTGCTTCCTACACACACGGCCATATCTAGTTCAATTCTGCTTCGGAACCTGACAAGAACAGTAGATCCTCTTCAGTCCAATACACTGTACTTGCTGCGATCAGACGCCAGTGCTATTTGCACTGTGTATGGCAATGAAAACACAATAGTGACTTTCCTTACCAGAAAACAACTCTTGCTCGTAGGAATAGAAACTGCATGTGATTCAACGCCATTTAGGACTGGGAAACAAATGCTAGCTCGCCTTACAAAAACACACTCTGCTTTTGCAAAAAGAGCACTCTTCTACTCTACTGTGTTTCCTATAGGGCCAGAACAGTGAGCTTGCTCAGATCAAATGAAGTGTTCTTCCTAGACACACGGGCCTTATCTAGTTCAACTCTGCTTAGGAAACTGAGAAGAACAGTAGCTCCTCTTCAGTCCAATACACTGTACTTGCTGGGAGCAGACGCGAGTGCTATTTGCACTGTGTGTGGCTAAAGGAGCACAATAGTTACTTCCTTACCAGAAAACAACGCTTGCATGTAGGACCAAAAACTGCATGTGATTCAACTCCATTTTGGACTGGGAAACAAACGCTAGCTCGCCTTAAAATAAATACACTCTGCTTTTGAGAAAAGAGTAATCTTCTACTCTACTGTGTTTCCTATGGGGTCTGAACAGTGAGCTTGCTCAGAACAAAAGAACTGTGCTTCCTACACACACGGGCCATATGTAGTTCAACTCTGCTTAGGAAACTGAGAAGAACAGTAGCTCCTCTTCAGTCCGATACACTGTACTTGCTGGGAACAGACGCGAGTTCTATTTGCACTGTGTATGGCAATGGGAGCACAATAGTGACTTTCCTTACCAGAAAACAACTCTTGCTCTTAGGACCAGAAACTGCATGGGATTCAACTCCATTTAGGACTGGGAAACAAAAGCTAGCTCGCCTTACAAGAAACACACTCTGCTTTAGAGAAAAGAGCACTCTTCTACTCTACTGTTTTTCCTATGGGGTCCAAACAGTGAGCTTGCTCAGAACAAAAGAACTGTGCTTCCTAAACACACGGACCATATGTAGTTCAACTCTGCTTAGGAAACTGACAAGAACTGTAGCTCCTTTTCAGTCCAATACACTGTACTTGCTGGGAACAGACGCGAGTGCTATTTGCACTGTGTATGGCAATGAGAACGCAATAGTGACTTTCCTTACCAGAAAACAACTCTTGCTCGTAGGAATAGAAACTGCATGTGATTCAACGCCATTTAGGACTGGGAAACAAATGCTAGCTCGCCTTACAAAAACACACTCTGCTTTTGCGAAAATAGCACTCTTCTACTCTACTGTGTTTCCTATAGGGCCAGAACAGTGAGCTTGCTCAGATCAAATGAACTGTGCTTCCTAGACACACGGGCCTTATCTAGTTCAACTCTGCTTAGGAAACTGAGAAGAACAGTAGCTCCTCTTCAGTCCAATACACTGTAATTGCTGGGAACAGATGGGAGTGCTATTTGCACTGTGTATGGCAATGGGAGCGCAACAGTGACTTTCCTTACCAGAAAAAAACTCTTGCTCGTAGGACCAGAAACTGCATGTGATTCAACTCCATTTAGGACTGGGAAATAAACGCTAGCTTGCCTTACAAGAAACACACTCTTCTTTTGAGAAAAGAGCACTCTTCTATTCTACTGTGTTTCCTATGGGGTCCGAACAGTGAGCTTGCTCTGAACAAAAGAACTGTGCTTCCTACACACATGGACCATATCTAGTTCAACTCTGCTTAGGAAACTGACAAGAACAGTAGCTCCTCGTCAGTCCGATACACTGTAATTCCTGGGAACAGACGCGAGGGCTATTTGCACTGTGTATGGCAAAAAGAGCGCAATAGTGACTTTCCTTACCAGAAAACATCTCTTGCTCGTAGGACCTGAAACTGCATGTGATTCAACTCCATTTAGGACTGGGAAACAAACGCTAGCTTGCCTTACAAGAAATACACTCTGCTTTTGAGAAAAGAGCACTCTTCTCCTCTACTGTGTTTCCTATGGGGTCCGAACAGTGAGCTTGCTCAGAACAAAAGAACTGTGCTTCCTACACACACGGCCATATCTAGTTCAATTCTGCTTAGGAACCTGACAAGAACAGTAGGTCCTCTTCAGTCCATACACTGTACTTGCTGCGATCAGACGCCAGTGCTATTTGTCCTGTGTATGGCAATGTCAGCACAATAGTGACTCTTCTTACCAGAAAACAACTCTTGCTTGTAGTACCAGAAACTGCATGGGTTTCAACTCCATTTAGGACTACGAAACAAACGCTAGCTCGCCTTACAAGAAACACACTCTGCTTTAGATAAAAGAGCACTCATCTACTCTACTGTGTTTCCTATAGGGCCAGAACAGTGAGCTTGATCAGAACATAAGAACTGTGCTTCCTACACACACGGGCCATATCTAGTTCAACTCTGCTTAGGAAACTGACAAGAACAGTAGCTCCTATTCAGTCCGATACACTGTAATTCCTGTGAACAGACGCAAGTGCTATTTGTACTGTGTATGGCAATGGGAGCGCAATAGTGACTTTCCTTACCAGAAAACAACTCTTGCTCGTAGGACCAGAAACTGCATGGGATTCAACTCCATTTAGGACTGGGAAACAAAAGCTAGCTCGCCTTACAAGAAACACACTCTGCTTTAGAGAAAAGAGCACTCTTCTACTCTACTGTGTTTCCTATGGGGTCCAAACAGTGAGCTTGCTCAGAACAAAAGAACTGTGCTTCCTACACAAACGGCCATATCTAGTTCAATTCTGCTTAGGAACCTGACAAGAACAGTAGATCCTCTTCAGTCCAATACATTGTACTTGCTGCAATCAGACGCCAGTGCTATTTGCACTGTGTATGGCAATGAAAACACAATAGTGACTTTCTTTACCAGAAAACAACTCTTGCTCGTAGGAATAGAAACTGCATGTGATTCAATGCCATTTAGTACTGGGAAACAAATGCTAGCTCGCCTTACAAAAACACACTCTGCTTTTGCGACAAGAGCACTCTTCTACTCTACTGTGTTTCCTATAGGGCCAGAACAGTGAGCTTGCTCAGATCAAATGAAGTGTTCTTCCTAGACACACTGGCCTTATCTAGTTCAACTCTGCTTAGGAAACTGAGAAGTACAGTAGCTCCTCTTCAGTCCAATACACTGTACTTGCTGGGAACAGACGCGAGTTCTATTTGCACTGTGTATGGCAATGGGAGCACAATAGTGACTTTCCTTACCAGAAAACAACTCTTGCTCGTAGGACCACAAACTGCATGTGATTCAACGCCATTTAGGAATGGGAAACAAATGCTAGTTCGCCTTACAAGAAAAACACTCTGCTTTAGAGAAAAGAGCACTCATCTACTCTACTGTGTTTCCTAGGGGTCCAGTGAGCTTTTCAGAACAAAAGAACTGTGCTTCCTACACACTCGGACCATATCTAGTTAAACTCTGCTTAGGAAACTGACAAGAACAGTAGATCCTCTTCAGTCCGATACTCTGTAATTGCTGGGAACAGACGCGAGTGCTATTTGCACTGTGTATGGCAATTGGAGCGCAATAGTGACTTTCCTTACCAGAAAACAACTCTTGTTTGTAGGAGCAGAAACTGCATGTGATTCAACTCCATTTAGGACTAGGAAACAAACGCTAGCTCGTCTTACAAAAACCACTCTGCTTTTGAGAAAAGAGCACTCTTCTACTTTACTGTGTTTCCTATAGGGCCAGAACAGTGAGCTTGCTCAGAACAAATGAACTGTGCTTCCTAGACACACGGGCCATATCTAGTTCAACTCTGCTTATGAACCTGACAAGAACAGTAGCTCCATTTCAGGCCAATACACTGTACTTTCTGCGAACAGACGGGAGTGCTATTTGCACTGTATATGGCAATGGGAGCGCAATAGTGACTTTACCAGAAAACAACTCTTGCTCGTAGGACCAGAAACTGCATGTATTCAACTCCATTTAGGACTGAGAAACGAACGCTAGCCTGCCTTACAAAAAACACACTCTGTTTTTGAGAAAAGAGCACTCTTCTACTCTACTGTGTTTCCTATGGGGTCCGAACAGTGAGCTTGCTCAGAACAAAAGAACTGTGCTTCCTACACACACGGCCATATCTAGTTCAATTCTGCTTAGGAACCTGACAAGAACAGTAGATCCTCTTTAGTCCAATACACTGTACTTGCTGCGAACAGACGCCAGTGCTATTTGTCCTGTGTATGGCAATGACAGCGCGACAGTGACTCTTCTTACCAGAAAACAACTCTTGCTCGTAGTACCAGAAACTGCATGGTTTTCAACTCCATTTAGGACTGCGAAACAAACTCTAGCTCGCCTTACAAGAAACACACTCTGCTTTAGAGAAAAGAGCACTCTTCTACTCTACTGTGTTTCCTATGGGGTCCAAACAGTGAGCTTGCACAGAACAAAAGAACTGTGCTTCCTACACACACGGATAATATCTAGTTCAACTCTACTTAGGAAACTGACAAGAACAATTGCACCTCTTCAGTGCAATACACTGTACTTGCTGGGAACAGGCGCGAGTGCTATTTGCACTGTGTATGGCAATGGGAGCACAATGTGACTTTCATTTCCAGAAAACAACTCTTGTTCGTAGGACCAGAAACTGCATGTGATTCAACTCCATTTAGGACTGGGAAACAAACGATAGCTTGCCTTACAAGAAACACACTCTGCTTTAGAGAAAAGATTACTCATCTACTCTTCTGTGTTTCCTGTAGTGCCAGAACAGTGAGCTTGCTCAGAACATAAGAACTGACTTTTCTACACACACGGGCCATATCTAGTTCAACTCTGCTTAGGAAACTGACAAGAACAGTAGCTCCTCTTCAGTCCGATACACTGTACTTGCTGGGAACAGACGCGAGTGCTATTTGCACTGTGTGTGGCATTTGGAGCACAATAGTGATTCTTCTTACCAGAAAACAACTCTTGCTCGTAGAACCAAAAACTGCATGTGACTCAACTCTATTTAGGACTGGGAAACAAATGCGAGCTCGCCTTACAAGAAATACACTCTACTTTAGAGAAAAAGCACTCTTCAACTCTACTGTGTTTCCTATAGGGCCAGAACAGTGAGCTTGCTCAGAACATAATAACTGTGCTTTCTACACACACGGGCCATATCTATTTCAACTCTGCTTAGGAACCTGACAAGAACAGTAGATCCTCTTCAGTCCAATACACTGTACTTGCTGGGAACAGACAGGAGTGATATTTGCACTGTGTATGGCAATGGGAGCGCAACAGTGACTTTCCTTACCAGAAAACAACTCTTGTTCGTAGGACCAGAAACTGCATGTGATTCAACTCCATTTAGGACTGGGAAACAAACGCTAGCTCGCCTTACAAGAAACACACTCTGCTTTTGAGAAAAGAGCACTCTTCTACTCTACTGTGTTTCCTATGGGGTCCGAACAATGAGCTTGCTCAGAACAAAAAAACTGTGCTTCCTACACACACGGCCATCTCTAGATCAATTCTGTTTAGGAACCTGACAAGAACAGTAGATCCTCTTCCGTCCAATACACTGTACTTGCTGGGAACAGACACGAGTGCTATTTGCACTGTGTATGGCATTTGGATCGTAATAGTGACTCTTCTTTCCAGAAAACAACTCTTGCTCGTAGTACCAAAAACTGCCTGTGACTCAACTCCATTTAGGACTGGGAAACAAACGCTAGCTCGCCTTACAAGAAACACACTCTGCTTTAGAGAAATGAGCACTCTTCTACTCTACTGTGTTTCCTATAGGGCCAGAACAGTGAGCTTGCTCAGAACATAATAACTGTGCTTCCTAGACACACGGGCCATATCTAGTTCAACTCTGCTTAGGAAACTGAGAAGAACAGTAGCTCCTCTTCACTTCAGTACACTGTACTTGCTGGGAACAAACGTGAGTGCTATTTGCACTGTGTATGGCAATGGGAGCACAATGTGACTTTCCTTACCAGAAAACAGCTCTTGTTCGTAGGACCAGAAACTGCATGTGATTCAACTCCATTTAGGACTAGGAAACAAACGCTAGGTCGCCTTACAAGAAACACACTCTGCTTTAGATAAAAGAGCACTCATCTACTCTACTGTGTTTCCTATAGGGCCAGAACAGTGAGCTTGCTCAGAACATAAGAACTGTGCTTCCTACACACACGGGCCATATCTAGTTCAACTCTGCTTAGGAAACTGACAAGAACAGTAGCTCCTCTTCAGTCCGATACACTGTAATTCCTGGGAACAGACGCGAGTGCTATTTGTACTGTGTATGGCAATGGGAGCGCAATAGTGACTTTCCTTACCAGAAAACAACTCTTGCTGGTAGTTCCAAAAACTGCCTGTGACTCAACTCCATTTAGGACTGGGAAACAAACGCGAGCTCGCCTTAAAAGAAACACACTCTGCTTTAGAGAAAAGAGCACTCTTCTACTCTACTGTGTTTCCTATAGGTCCAGAACAATGAGCTTGCTCAGAACATAATAACTGTGCTTCCTAGACACACGGGACATATCTAGTTCAACTCTGCTTAGGAAACTGAGAAGAACAGTAGCTCCTCTTCACTCCAATACACTGTACTTGCTGGGAACAGACACGAGTTCTATTTGCACTTTGTATGGCAATGGGAGCACAATAGTGACTTTTCTTACCAGAAAACAACTCTTGCTCTTAGGACCAGAAACTGCATGGGATTCAACTCCATTTAGGACTGGGAAACAAAAGCTAGCTCGCCTTACAAGAAACACACTCTGCTTTAGAGAAAAGAGCACTCTTCTACTCTACTGTTTTTCCTATGGGGTCCAAACAGTGAGCTTGCTCAGAACAAAAGAACTGTGCTTCCTAAACACACGGACCATATGTAGTTCAACTCTGCTTAGGAAACTGACAAGAACAGTGGCTCCTTTTTAAGTCCAATACACTGTACTTGCTGGGAAAAGACGCGAGTGCTATTTGCACTGTGTATGGCAATGGGAGCACAATAGTGACTTTACTTACCATAAAACAACTCTTGCTCTTAGGACCAGAAACTGCATGTGATTCAACGCCATTTAGGACTGGGAAACAAATGCTAGCTCGCCTTACAAGAAACACACTCTGCTTTTGCAAAAAGAGCACTCTTCTACTCTACTGTGTTTCCTATAGGGCCAGAACAGTGAGCGTGCTCAGATCAAATGAACTGTGCTTCCTAGACACACGGGCCTTATATAGTTCAACTCTGCTTAGGAAACTGAGAAGAACAGTAGCTCCTCTTCAGTCCAATACACTGTAATTGCTGGGAACAGATGGGAGTGCTATTTGCACTGTGTATGGCAATGGGAGCGCAACAGTGACTTTCCTAACCAGAAAACAACTCTTGCTCGTAGGACCAGAAACTGCATGGGATTCAACTCCATTTAGGACTGGGAAACAAAAGCTAGCTCGCCTTACAAGAAACACGCTCTGCTTTAGAGAAAAGAGCACTCTTCTACTCTACTGTTTTTCCTATGGGGTCCAAACAGTGAGCTTGCTCAGAACAAAAGAACTGTGCTTCCTAAACACACGGACCATATGTAGTTCAACTCTGCTTAGGAAACTGACAAGAACAGTAGCTCCTTTTTAAGTCCAATACACTGTACTTGCTGGGAACAGACGCGAGTGCTATTTGCACTGTGTATGGCAATGGGAGCACAATAGTGACTTTCCTTACCAGAAAACAACTCTTGCTCTTAGGACCAGAAACTGCATGTGATTCAATGCCATTTAGGACTGGGAAACAAATGCTAGCTCGCCTTACAAGAAACACACTCTGCTTTTGCGAAAAGAGCACTCTTCTACTCTACTGTGTTTCCTATAGGGCCAGAACAGTGAGCTTGCTCAGATCAAATAAACTGTGCTTCCTAGACACACGGGCCTTATATAGTTCAACTCTGCTTAGGAAACTGAGAAGAACAGTAGCTCCTCTTCAGTCCAATACACTGTAATTGCTGGGAACAGATGGGAGTGCTATTTGCACTGTGTATGGCAATGGGAGCGCAACAGTGACTTTCCTAACCAGAAAACAACTCTTGCTCGTAGGACCAGAAACTGCATGTGATTCAACTCCATTTAGGACTGGGAAACAAACGCTAGCTCGCGTTATAAGAAACACACTCTGCTTTTGAGAAAAGAGCACTCTTCTATTCTACTGTGTTTCCTATGGGGTCCGAACAGTGAGCTTGTTCAGAACAAAAGAACTGTGCTTCCTACACACATGGACCATATCTAGTTCAACTCTGCTTAGGAAACTGACAAGAACAGTAGCTCCTCGTCAGTCCGATACACTGTAATTCCTGGGAACAGACGCGAGGGCTATTTGCACTGTGTATGGCAAAAAGAGCGCAATAGTGACTTTCCTTACCAGAAAACATCTCTTGCTCATAGGACCTGAAACTGCATGTGATTCAACTCCATTTAAAACTGGGAAACAAACGCTAGCTTGCCTTACAAAAAACACACTCTGCTTTTGAGAAAAGAGCACTCTTCTCCTCTACTGTGTTTCCTATGGGGTCCGAACAGTGAGCTTGCTCAGAACAAAAGAACTGTGCTTCCTACACACACGGCCATATCTAGTTCAATTCTGCTTAGGAACCTGACAAGAACAGTAGATCCTCTTCAGTCCATACACTGTACTTGCTGCGATCAGACGCCAGTGCTATTTGTCCTGTGTATGGCAATGTCAGCACAATAGTGACTCTTCTTACCAGAAAACAACTCTTGCTTGTAGTACCAGAAACTGCATGGGTTTCAACTCCATTTAGGACTACGAAACAAACGTTAGCTCGCCTTACAAGAAACACACTCTGCTTTAGATAAAAGAGCACTCATCTACTCTACTGTGTTTCCTATAGGGCCAGAACAGTGAGCTTGATCAGAACATAAGAACTGTGCTTCCTACACACACGGGCCATATCTAGTTCAACTCTGCTTAGGAAACTGACAAGAACAGTAGCTCCTCTTCAGTCCGATACACTGTAATTCCTGGGAACAGACGCGAGTGCTATTTGTACTGTGTATGGCAATGGGAGCGCAATAGTGACTTTCCTTACCAGAAAACAACTCTTGCTCTTAGGACCAGAAACTGCATGGGATTCAACTCCATTTAGGACTGGGAAACAAAAGCTAGCTCGCCTTACAAGAAACACACTCTGCTTTAGAGAAAAGAGCACTCTTCTACTCTATTGTGTTTCCTATGGGGTCCAAACAGTGAGCTTGCTCAGAACAAAAGAACTGTGCTTCCTACACACACGGCCATATCTAGTTCAATTCTGCTTAGGAACCTGACAAGAACAGTAGATCCTCTTCAGTCCAATACACTGTACTTGCTGCGATCAGACGCCAGTGCTATTTGCACTGTGTATGGCAATGAAAACACAATAGTGACTTTCCTTACCAGAAAACAACTCTTGCTCGTAGGAATAGAAACTGCATGTGATTCAACGCCATTGAGGACTGGGAAACAAATGCTAGCTCGCCTTACAAAAACACACTCTGCTTTTGCGAAAAGAGCACTCTTCTACTCTACTGTGTTTCCTATAGGGCCAGAACAGTGAGCTTGCTCAGATCAAATGAAGTGTTCTTCCTAGACACACGGGCCTTATATAGTTCAACTCTGCTTAGGAAACTGAGAAGAACAGTAGCTCCTCTTCAGTCCAAGACACTGTACTTGCTGGGAACAGACGCGAGTTCTATTTGCACTGTGTATGGCAATGGGAGCACAATAGTGACTTTCCTTACCAGAAAACAACTCTTGCTCGTAGGAATATAAACTGCATGTGATTCAACGCCATTTAGGACTGGGAAACAAATGCTAGCTCGCCTTACAAAAACACACTCTGCTTTTGCGAAAAGAGCACTCTTCGACTCTACTGTGTTTCCTATAGGGCCAGAACAGTGAGCTTGCTCAGATCAAATGAAGTGTTCTTCCTAGACACACGGGCCTTATCTAGTTCAACTCTGCTTAGGAAACTGAGAAGAACAGTAGCTCCTCTTCAGTCCAATACACTGTAATTGCTGGGAACAGACGCGAGTTCTATTTGCACTGTGTATGGCAATGGGAGCACAATAGTGACTTTCCTTACCAGAAAACAACTCTTGCTCGTAGGACCACAAACTGCATGTGATTCAACGCCATTTAGGACTGGGAAACAAATGCTAGTTCGCCTTACAAGAAAAACACTCTGCTTTAGAGAAAAGAGCACTCTTCTACTCCACTGTGTTTCCTAGGGGTCCAAACAGTGAGCTTGCTCAGAACAAAAGAACTGTGCTTCCTACAGACACGGACCATATCTAGTTCAACTCTGCTTAGGAAACTGACAAGAACAGTAGATCCTCTTCAGTCCGATACTCTGTAATTGCTGGGAACAGACGCGAGTGCTATTTGCACTGTGTATGGCAATGGGAGCGCAATAGTGACTTTCCTTTCCAGAAAACAACTCTTGTTTGTAGGACCAGAACTGCATGTGATTCATCTCCATTTAGGACTAGGAAACAAACGCTAGCTCGCCTTACAAAAACCACTCTGCTTTTGAGAAAAGAGCACTCTTCTACTCTACTGTGTTTCCTATAGGGCCAGAACAGTGAGCTTGCTCAGTACAAATGAACTGTGCTTCCTAGACACACGGGCCATATCTAGTTCAACTCTGCTTATGAACCTGACAAGAACAGTAGCTCCTCTTCAGTCCAATACACTGTACTTGCTGGGAACAGACGCGAGTGCTATGTGCACTGTGATGGCAATGGGAGCACAATAGTGACTTTCCTTACCAGAAAACAACTCTTGCTCGTAGGACCAGAAACTGCATGTGATTCAACTCCATTTAGGACTGGGAAACAAACGCTAGCTCGCCTTACAAGAAACACACTCTGTTTTTGAGAAAAGAGCACTCTTCTACTCTACTGTGTTTCCTATGGGGTCCGAACAGTGAGCTTGCTCAGAACAAAAGAACTGTGCTTCCTACACACATGGCCATATCTAGTTCAATTCTGCTTAGGAACCTGACAAGAACAGTAGATCCTCTTCAGTTCAATACACTGTACTTGCTGGGAACAGACGCCAGTGCTATTATCCTGTGTATGGCAATGGCAGTGCAATAGTGACTATTCTTACCATTAAACAACTCTTGCTCGTAGGACCAGAAACTGCATGTGATTCCACTCCATTTAGGACTGGGAAACAAACGCTAGCTCGCCTTACAAGAAACACACTCTGCTCTAGAGAAAAGTTCACTCTTCTACTCTACTGTGTTTCCTATGGGGTGAAAACAGTGAGCTTGCTCAGAACAAAAGAACTGTGCTTCCTACACACACGGATCATATGTAGTTCAACTCTGCTTAGGAAACTGACAAGAACAGTAGCTCCTATTCAGTCCAATACACTGTACTTGCTTTGAAAAGACGCGAGTGCTATTTGCCCTGTGTATGGCAATGGGAGCACAATAGTGACTTTCCTTACCAGAAAACAACTCTTGTTCGTAGGACCAGAAACTGCATGTGGTTCAAATCCATTTAGGACTGGGAAACACACGCTAGCTCGCCTTACAAGAAACACACTCTGCTTTGAGAAAAGAGCACTCTTCTATTCTACTGTGTTTCCTAAGTGGTCCGAACAGTGAGCTTGCTCAGAACAAAAGAACTGTGCTTCCTACACACACGGATAATATCTAGTTCAACTCTGCTTAGGAAACTGACAAGAACAGTAGCTCCTCTTCAGTCCAATACACTGTACTTGCTGGGAACAGACGCGAGTGCTATTTGCCCTGTGTATGGCAATGGGAGCACAATGTGTCTTTCCTTAGCAGAAAACAACTCTTGTTCGTAGGACCAGAAACTTGATGTGATTCAACTCCATTTAGGACTGGGAAACAAACGATAGCTCGCCTTACAAGAAACACACTCTGCTTTAGAGAAAAGAGCAGTCTTCTACTCTACTGTGTTTCCTATAGGGCCAGAACAGTGAGCTTGCTCAGAACATAAGAACTGTGCTTCCTACACACACGGGCCATATCTAATTCAACTCTGCTTAGGAAACTGACATGAACAGTAGCTCCTCTTCAGTCTGATACACTGTACTTGCTGGGAACAGACGCGAGTGCTATTTGCACTGTGTATGGCAATGGGAACGCAATAGTGACTTTCCTTACCCGAAAACAACTTTTGCTCGTAGGACCAGAAACTGCATGTTATTCAACTCCATTTAGGACTGGGAAACAAACGCTAACTCGCCTTACAAGAAACACACTCTGCTTTTGAGAAAAGAGCACTCTTCTACTCTACTGTGTTTCCTATGGGGTCCGAACAGTGAGCTTGCTCAGAACAAAAGAACTGTGCTTCCTACACACATGGCCATATCTAGTTCAATTCTGCTTAGGAACCTGACAAGAACAGTAGATCCTCTTCAGTTCAATACACTGTACTTGCTGGGAACAGACGCCAGTGCTATTTGTCCTGTGTATGGCAATGGCAGTACAATAGTGACTCTTCTTACCATAAAACACCTCTTGCTCATAGGACCAGAGACTGCATGTGACTCAATTCTATTTAGGACTGGGAAACAAATGCGAACTCGCCTTACAAGAAATACACTCTACTTTAGAGAAAAGAGCACTCTTCAACTCTACTGTGTTTCCTATAGGGCCAGAACAGTGAGCTTGCTCAGAATATAATAACTGTGCTTCCTACACACAGGCCATATCTATTTCAACTCTGCTTAGGAACCTGACAAGAACAGTAGATCCTCTTCAGTCCAATACACTGTACTTGCTGGGAACAGACGCGAGTGCTATTTGCACTGTGTATGGCAATGAGAGCACAATAGTGACTTTCCTTACCACAAAACAACTCTAGCTCATAGGACTACAAACTGCATGTGATTCAACTCCATTTAGGACTGGGAAACAAATGCTAGCTCGCCTTACAAGAAACACACTCTCCTTTTGAGATAAGAGCACTCTTCTACTCTACGGTGTTTCCTATGGGGTCCAAAAAGTGAGCTTGCTCAGAACAAAAGAACTGTGCTTCCTACACACATGGACCATATCTAGTTCAACTCTGCTTAGGAAACTGACAAGAACAGTAGCTCCTCTTCTTTCCAATATACTGTACTTGCTGGGAGCAGACGCGAGTGCTATTTGCACTGTGTGTGGCTAAAGGAGCACAATAGTTACTTTCCTTACCAGAAAACAACTCTTGCTCGTAGGACCAAAAACTGCATGTGATTCAACTCCATTTTGGACTGGGAAACAAACGCTAGCTCGCCTTAAAATAAATACACTCTGCTTTTGAGAAAAGAGTACTCTTCTACTCTACTGTGTTTCCTATGGGGTCTGAACAGTGAGCTTGCCTAGAACAATAGAACTGTGCTTCCTACACACACGGGCCATATGTAGTTCAACTCTGCTTAGGAAACTGACAAGAACAGTAGCTCCTATTCAGTCCAATACACTGTACTTGCTGGGAGCAGAAGCGAGTGCTATTTGCACTGTATATGACATTGGGAGCTCAATAGTGACTCTTCTTACCAGAAAACAACTCTTGCTCGTAGGACCAGAAACTGCATGGGATTCAACTCCGTTTCTGACTGGGAAACAAACACTAGCTAGCCTTACAAGAAACACACTCTGCTTTTGAGAAAAGAGCACTCTTCTACACTACTGTGTTTCCGATAGGTTCAGAGCAGTGAGCTTGCTTAGAACAAAAGAACTGTGCTTCCTACACACACGGGCCATATCTAGTTCAACTCTGCTTAGGAAACTGACAAGAACAGTAGATCCTCCTCAGTCCAATACACTGTACATGCTGGGAACAGACACCCGTGCTATTTGCCCTGTGTATGACAATGGGAGCGTAATTGTGACTCTTCTTACCAGAAAACAACTCTTGCTCGTAGGACCAGAAACTGCATGGGATTCAACTCCATTTATGACTGGGAAACGAATGCTAGCTCGCCTTACAAGAAACACACTCTGCTTTTGAGAAAGAAGCACTCTTCTACTCTACTGTGTTTCCTATGGTGTCCGAAGAGTGAGCTTGCTCAGAAAAAAAGAACTGTGCTTCCTACACACACGGGCCATATCTAGTTCAACTCTGCTTAGGAAACTGAGAAGAACAGTATCTCCTCTTCAGTCCAATACACTGTACTTGCTGGGAGCAGAGACGAGTGCTATTTGCACTGTGTATGGCAATGGGAGCACAATAGTGACTCTTCTTACCAGAAAACAACTCTTGCTCGTAGGACCACAAACTGCATGGGATTCAACTTCGTTTCTGACTGGGAAACAAACACTAGCTAGCCTTACAAGAAACACACTCTGCTTTTGAGAAAAAAGCACTCTTCTACTCTACTGTGTTCCCTATGGGGTCCGAACAGTGAGCTTGCTCAGAACAAAAGAACTTTGCTTCCTACACACGGCCATATCTAGTTCAAGTCTGCTTAGGAACCTGACAAGAACAGTAGATCTTCTTCAGTCCAATACACTGTACTTGCTGCGAACAGACGCCAGTGCTATTTGTCCTGTGTATGGCAATGGCAGCGCAATAGTGAGTCTTCTTACCAGAAAACAACTCTTGCTCGTAGTACCAAAAACTGCATGGAATTCAACTCCATTTAGGACTGCGAAACAAACGCTAGCTCGCCTTACAAGAAACACACTTTGCTTTAGAGAAAAGAGCACTCTTCTACTCTACTGTGTTTCCTATGGGTTCCAAACAGTGAGCTTGCTCAGAGCAAAAGAACTGTGCTTCCTACACACACGGATCATATCTAGTTCAACTCTGCTTAGGAAACTGACAAGAACAGTAGCACTTATTCAGTCCAATACACTGTACTTGCTGGGAACAGACGCGAGTGCTATTTGCACTGTGTATGGCAATGGGAGTGCAATGTGACTTTCCTTACCAGAAAACAACTCTTGTTCGTAGGACCAGAAACTGCATGTGATTCAACTCCATTTAGGACTGGGAAACAAACGCTAGCTTGCCTTACAAAAAACACCCTCTGCTTTTGAGAAAAGAGCACTTTTATACTCTACTGTGTTTCCTATGGGGTCCGAACAGTGAGCTTGCTCAGAACAAAAGAACTGTGCTTCCTACACACACGGCCATATCTAGTTCAATTCTGCTTAGGAACCTGACAAGAGCAGTAGATCCTCTTCAGTCCAATACACTGTACTTGCTGGGAACAGACGCCAGTGCTATTTGTCCTGTGTATGGCAATGGCAGCGCAATAGTGACTATTCTTAACATAAAACAACTCTTGCTCGTAGGACCAGAAAGTGCATGTGATTCCACTCCATTTAGGACTGGGAAACAAATGCTAGCTCGCCTTACAAGAAACACACTCTGCTTTAGAGAAAAGAGCACTCTTCTACTCTACTGTGTTTCCTATGGCGTCCAACAGTGAGCTTGCTCAGAACAAAAGAACTGTGCTTTCTACACACACGAACCATATGTAGTTCAACTCTGCTTCGGAAACTGACAAGAACAGTAGCTCCTATTCAGTCCAATACACTGTACTTGCTCGGAAAAGCCTCGAGTGCTATTTGCCCTGTGTATGGCAATTGGAGCGCAATAGTGACTTTCCGTACCAGAAAACAAGTCTTGTTCGTAGGACCAGAAACTGCATGTAATTCAACTCTATTTAGGAATAGGAAACAAACGCTAGCTCGCCTTACAAGAAACACACTCTGCTTTTGAGAAAAGAGCACTCTTCTACTCTACTGTGTTTCCTATGGAGTCTGAACAGTGAGCTTGCTCAGAACAAAAGAAATGTCCTTCCTACACACACAGCCATATCTAGTTCAATTCTGCTTAGGAACCTGACAAGAGCAGTAGATCCTCTTCAGTCCAATACACTGTACTTGCTGGGAACAGACGTCAGTGCTATTTGTCCTGTGTATGGCAATGGGAGCACAGTAGTGACTCTTCTTACAAGAAAACAACTCTTGCTCGTAGGACAAGAAACTGCGTGTGATTCAACTCTGTTTCTGACTGGGAAACAAACACTAGCTAGCCTTACAAGAAACACAATCTGCTTTTGAGAAAAGAGCGCTCGCCTACTCTACTGTGTTTCCTATGTGGTCCGAAAAGCGAGCTTGCTCAGAACAAAAGAACTGTGCTTCCTACACACACGGGCCATATCCAGTTCAACTCTGATTAGGAAACTGACAAGAACAGTAGCTCCTCTTCTTTCCAATACACTGTACTTGCTGGGAGCAGACGTGAGTGCTATTTGCACTGTTTGTGGCTAAAGGAGCACAATAGTTACTTCCTTACCAGAAAACAACGCTTGCACGTAGGACCAAAAACTGCATGAGATTCAACTCCAATTTGGACTGGGAAACAAACGCTAGCTCGCCTTAAAATAAATACACTCTGCTTTTGAGAAAAGAGTAATCTTCTACTCTACTGTGTTTCCTATGGGGTCTGAACAGTGAGCTTGCTCAGAACAAAAGAACTGTGCTTCCTACACACACGGGCCATATGTAGTTCAACTCTGCTTAGGAAACTGAGAAGAACAGTAGCTCCTCTTCAGTCCGATACACTGTAATTCCTGCGAACAGACGCGAGTGCTATTTGTACTGTGTATGGCAATGGGAGCGCAATAGTGACGATTCTTACCATAAAACAACTCATGCTCGTAGGACCGGAAACTGCATGTGATTCAACTCCATTTAGGACTGGGATTCAAACGGTAGCTTGCCTTACAAGAACCACACTCTTCTTTAGAGGAAAGAGCACTCTTCTACTCTACTGTGTTTCCTATGGGGCCCAAAAACAGTGAGCTTGCTCAGAACATAATAACTGTGCTTCCTAGACACATGGGCCATATCTAGTTCAACTCTGCTTAGGAAACTGACAAGAACAGTAGCTCCTCTTCACTTCAGTACACTGTACTTGCTGGGAACAGACGCGAGTGCTATTTGCACTGTGTATGGCAATGGGAGCACAATGTGACTTTCCTTACCAGAAAACAGCTCTTGTTCGTAGGACCAGAAACTGCATGTGATTCAACTCCATTTAGGACTAGGAAACAAACGCTAGCTCGCCTTACAAGAAACACACTCTGCTTTAGATAAAAGAGCACTCATCTACTCTACTGTGTTTCCTATAGGGCCAGAACAGTGAGCTTGCTCAGAACATAAGAACTGTGCTTCCTACACACACGGGCCATATCTAGTTCAACTCTTCTTAGGAAACTGACAAGAACAGTAGCTCCTCTTCAGTCCGATACACTGTAATTCCTGAAACAGACGCGAGTGCTATTTGTACTGTGTATGGCAATGGGAGCGCAATAGTGACTTTCCTTACCAGAAAACAACTCTTGCTGGTAGTTCCAAAAACTGCCTGTGTCTCAACTCCATTTAGGACTGGGAAACAAACGCGAGCTCGCCTTAAAAAAAACACATTCTGCTTTAGAGAAAAGAGCACTCTTCTACTCTACTGTGTTTCCTATAGCGCCAGAACATTGAGCTTGCTCAGAACATAATAACTGTGCTTCCTAGACACACGGGACATATCTAGTTCAACTCTGCTTAGGAAACTGAGAAGAACAGTAGCTCCTCTTCACTCCAATACCCTGTACTTGCTGGGAACAGACGCGAGTTCTATTTGCACTGTGTATGGCAATGGGAGCACAATAGTGACTTTCCTTACCAGAAAACAACTCTTGCTCTTAGGACCAGAAACTGCATGGGATTCAACTCCATTTAGGACTGGGAAACAAAAGCTAGCTCGCCTTACAAGAAACACACTCTGCTTTAGAGAAAAGAGCACTCTTCTACTCTACTGTTTTTCCTATGGGGTCCAAACAGTGAGCTTGCTCAGAACAAAAGAACTGTGCTTCCTAAACACACGGACCATATGTAGTTCAACTCTGCTTAGATAACTGACAAGAACAGTAGCTCCTTTTTAAGTCCAATACACTGTACTTGCTGGGAACAGACGCGAGTGCTATTTGCACTGTGTATGGCAATGGGAGCACAATAGTGACTTTCCTTACCAGAAAACAACTCTTGCTCTTAGGACCAGAAACTGCATGTGATTCAACGCCATTTAGGACTGGGAAACAAATGCTAGCTCGCCTTACAAGAAACACACTCTGCTTTTGCGAAAAGAGCCCTCTTCTACTCTACTGTGTTTCCTATAGGGCCAGAACAGTGAGCTTGCTCAGATCAAATGAACTGTGCTTCCTAGACACACGGGCCTTATCTAGTTCAACTCTGCTTAGGAAACTGAGAAGAACAGTAGCTCCTCTTCAGTCCAATACACTGTAATTGTTGGGAACAGATGGGAGTGCTATTTGCACTGTGTATGGCAATCGGAGCGCAACAGTGACTTTCCTAACCAGAAAACAACTCTTGCTCGTAGGACCAGAAACTGCATGTGATTCAACTCCATTTAGGACTGGGAAACAAACGCTAGCTCGCCTTACAAGAAACACACTCTGCTTTTGAGAAAAAAGCAATCGTCTATTCTACTGTGTTTCCTATGGGGTCCGAACAGTGAGCTTGATCAGAACAAAAGAACTGTGCTTCCTACACACATGGACCATATCTAGTTCAACTCTGCTTAGGAAACTGACAAGAACAGTAGCTCCTCGTCAGTCCGATACACTGTAATTCCTGGGAACAGACGCGAGGGCTATTTGCACTGTGTATGGCAAAAAGAGCTCAATAGTGACTTTCTTTACCAGAAAACATCTCTTGCTCGTAGGACCTGAAACTGCATGTGATTCAACTCCATTTAGGACTGGGAAACAAACGCTAGCTTGCCTTACAAAAAACACACTCTGCTTTTGAGAAAAGAGCACTCTTCTACTCTACTGTGTTTCCTATGGGGTCCGAACAGTGAGCTTGCTCAGAACAAAAGAACTGTGCTTCCTACACACACAGCCATATCTAGTTCAATTCTGCTTAGGAACCTGACAAGAACAGTAGATCCTCTTCAGTCCATACACTGTACTTGCTGCGATCAGACGCCAGTGCTATTTGTCCTGTGTATGGCAATGTCAGCACAATAGTGACTCTTCTTACCAGAAAAAAACTCTTACTTGTAGTACCAGAAACTGCATGGGTTTCAACTCCATTTAGGACTACGAAACAAACGCTAGCTCGCCTTACAAGAAACACACTCTGCTTTAGATAAAAGAGTACTCATCTACTCTACTGAGTTTCCTATAGGGCCAGAACAGTGAGCTTGATCAGAACATAAGAACTGTGCTTCCTACACACATGGACCATATCTAGTTCAACTCTGCTTAGGAATCTGATAAGAACAGTAGCTCCTCTTCAGTCCAAAACACTGTACTTGCTGGGCACAGACGGGAGTGCTATTTGCACTGTGTATGGCAATTGGAGCACAATAGTGACTCTTCTTACCAGAAAACAACTCTTGCTCGTAGGACCAAATACTGCATGTGACTCATCTCCATTTAGGACTGGGAAACAAATGCGAGCTCGCCTTACAAGAAACACACTCTGCTTTAGAGAAAAGAGCACTCTTCTACTCTACTGTGTTTCCTATAGGGCCAGAACAGTGAGCTTGCTCAGAACAAAAGAACTGTGCTTTCTACACACGGGCCATATCTAGTTCAACTCTGCTTAGGAAACTGACAAGAACAGTAGATCCTCTTCATTCCAATACACTGTACTTGCTGGGAACAGACGCGAGTGCTATTTGCACTGTGTATGGCATTTGGAGCACAATAGTGACTCTTCTTACCAGAAAACAACTCTTGCTCGTAGGACAAAAAACTGCCTGTGACTCAACTCTATTTAGGACTGGGAAACAAATGCGAGCTCGCCTTACAAGAAATACACTCTACTTTAGAGAAAAGAGCACTCTTCTACTCTACTGTGTTTCCTATAGGGCCAGAACAGTGAGCTTGCTCAGAACATAATAATTGTGCTTCCTACACACACCGGCCATATCTAGTTCAACTCTGCTTAGGAACCTGACAAGAACAGTAGATCCTCTTCAGTCCAATACACTGTACTTGCTCGGAACAGACGCGAGTGCTATTTGCACTGTGTATGGCAATGGGAGCACAATAGTGACTTTCCTTACCAGAAAACAACTTTTGCTCATAGGACTACAAACAGCATGTGATACAACGCCATTTAGGACTGAGAAACAAATGCTAGTGAGTCTTCTTACCAGAAAACAACTCTTGCTCGTAGTACTGTGTTTCCTATGGGTTCCAAACAGTGAGCTTGCTCAGGGCAAAAGAACTGTGCTTCCTACACACACGGATCATATCTAGTTCAACTCTGCTTAGGAAACTGACAAGAACAGTAGCACTTATTCAGTCCAATACACTGTACTTGCTGGGAACAGACGCGAGTGCTATTTGCACTGTGTATGGCAATGGGAGCGCAATGTGACTTTCCTTACCAGAAAACAACTCTTGTTCGTAGGACAGAAACTGCATGTGATTCAACTCCATTTAGGACTGGGAAACAAACGCTAGCTTGCCTTACAAAAAACACCCTCTGCTTTTGAGAAAAGAGCACTTTTCTACTCTACTGTGTTTCCTATGGGGTCTGAACAGCGAGCTTGCTCAGAACAAAAGAACTGTGCTTCCTACACACAGGGGCCATATGTAGTTCAACTCTGCTTAGGAAACTGACAGGAACAGTAGCTCCTCTTCAGTCCAATACACTGTACTTGCTGGGAGCAGAAGCGAGTGCTATTTGCACTGTATATGACATTGGGAGCTCAATAGTGACTCTTCTTACCAGAAAACAACTCTTGCTTGTAGGACCAAAAACTGCATGTGATTCAATTCCATTTAGGACTCGGAAACAAACGCTGGCTCTCCTTACAAGAAACACACTCTGCTTTTGAGAAAAGAGCACGCTTCTACTCTACTGTGTTTCCTATAGGGCCAGAACAGTCAGCTTGCTCAGAACAAAAGAACTGTGCTTCCTACACACACGGGCCATATCTAGTTCAACTCTGCTTAGGAAACTGACAAGAAGAGTAGATCCTCTTCAGTCCAATACACTGTACATGCTGGGAACAGACGCCCGTGCTATTTGCCCTGTGTATGACAATGGGAGCACAATAGTGACTCTTCTTACCAGAAAACAACTCTTCCTCGTAGGACCAGAAACTGCATGGGATTCATCTCCATTTAGGACTGGGAAAAAACGCTAGCTTGCCTTACAAGAAACACACTCTGCTTTTGAGAAAAGAGCACTCTTCTACTCTACTGTGTTTCCTATGGGGTCCGAACAGTGAGCTTGCTCAGAACAAAAGAACTGTGCTTCCTACACACACGGGCCATATCTAGTTCAACTCTGGTTAGAAAACTGACAAGAACACTATCTCCTCCTCTGTCCAATACACTGTACTTGCTGGGAACAGACGCGAGTGCTATTTGCACTATGTATGGCAATGAGAGCACAATAGTGACTCTTCTTACCAGAAAACAACTCTTGCTCGTAGGACCAGAAACTGCATGGGATTCAACTCCGTTTCTCACTGGGAAACAAACACTAGCTAGCCTTACAAGAAACACACTCTGCTTTTGAGAAAAGAGCACTCTTCTACTCTACTGTGTTTCCTATAAGGCCAGAAGAGTGAGCTTGCTTAGAACAAAAGAACTGTGCTTCCTACACACACGGGCCATATCTAGTTCAACTCTGCTTAGGAAACTGACAAGAACAGTAGATCCTCCTCAGTCCAATACACTGTACATGCTGGGAACAGAAACCCGTGCTATTTGCCCTGTGTATGACAATGGGAGCGTAATTGTGACTCTTCTTACCAGAAAACAACTCTTGCTCGTAGGACCAGAAACTCCATGGGATTCATCTCCATTTAGGACTGGGAAACAAATGCTAGCTTGCCTTACAAGAAACACACTCTGCTTTTGAGAAAAGAGCACTCTTCTACTCTACTGTTTTTCCTATGGGGTCCGAACAGTGAGCTTGCTCAGAACAAAAGAACTGTGCTTCCTACACACACGGGCCATATCTAGTTCAACTCTGGTTAGAAAACTGACAAGAACAGTATCTCCTCTTCTGTCCAATACACTGTACTTGCTGGGATAGACGCGAGTGCTATTTGCACTGTGTATGGCAATGGGAGCGCAATAGTGACTCTTCTTACCAGAAAACAACTCTTGCTCGTAAGACCAGAAACTGCATGGGATACAACTCCGTTTCTGACTGGGAAACAAACACTAGCTAGCCTTACAAGAAACACACTCTGCTTTTGAGAAAAGAGCACTCTTCTACTCTACTGTGTTTCCTATAAGGCCAGAACAGTGAGCTTGCTCAGAACAAAAGAACTGTGATTCCTACACACATGGGCCATATCTAGTTCAACTCTGCTTCGGAAACTGACAAGAACAGTAGCTCCTCTTCAGTCCAATACACTGTACTTGCTGGGAGCAGACCCGAGTCCTATTTGCACTGGGTATGGCAAAGGGAGCACCATAGTGACTTTCCTTACCAGAAAACAACTCTTGCTCGTAGTACCAGAAACTGAATGTGATTCAATTCCTTTTAGGACTGGGAAACAAATGCTAGCTCGCCTTACAAGAAACACACTCTGCTTTCTAGAAAAGAGCACTCGCCTACTCTACAGTGTTTCCTATGGGGTCCGAACAGTGAGCTTGCTCAGAACAAAAGAACTGTGCTTCCTACACACATGGGCCATATCTAGTTCAACTCTGCTTAGGAAACAGACAAGAACAGTAGATCCTCCTCAGTCCAATACACTGTACATGCTGGGAACAGACACCCGTGCTATTTGCCCTGTGTATGACAATGGGAGCATAATGGTGACTCTTCTTTACCACAAAACAACTCTTGCTCATAGGACCAGAAACTGCATGAGATTCAACTCCATTTATGACTGGGAAACGAATGCTAGCTTGCCTTACAAGAAACACACTCTGCTTTTGAGAAAAGAGCACTCTTCTACTCTACTGTGTTTCCTATGGTGTCCGAACAGTGAGCTTGCTCAGAAAACAAGAATTGTGCTTCCTACACACACGGGCCATATCTAGTTCAACTCTGCTTCGGAAACTGACAAGAACAGTATCTCCTCTTCAGTACAATACAGTGTACTTGCTGGGAGCAGACACGAGTGCTATTTGCACTGTGTATGGCAATGGGAGCACAATAGTGACTCTTCTTACCAGAAAACAACTCTTGCTCGTAGGACCAGAAACTGCATGGGATTCAACTTCGTTTCTGACTGGGAAACAAACACTAGCTAGCGTTACAAGAAACGCGCTCTGCTTTTGAGAAAAGAGCACTCTTCTACTCTACTGTGTTTCCTATAGGGCCAGAACAGTGAGCTTGCTCAGAACAATAGAACTGTGCTTCCTACACACACGGACCATATCTAGTTCAACTCTTCTTAGGAAACTGACAAGAACAGTAGCTCATCTTCAGTCCAATACACTGTACGTGCTGGGAACAGACGCGAGTGCTATTTGCACTGTGTATGGCAAAGGGAGCACAATAGTGACTTTCCTTACCAGAAAAAAACTCTTGCTCCTAGTACCAGAAACTGCATGTGATTCAAATCCATTTAGGACTGGGAAACAAACTCTAGCTCACCCTACAAGAAACACACTCTGCTTTTGAGAAAAGAGCACTCTTCTTCTCTACTGTGTTTCCTATAGGGCCAGAACAGTGAGCTTGCTCAGAACAAAAGAACTGTGCTTCCTACACACACGGGCCATATCTAGTTCAACTGTGCTTAGGAAACTGACAAGAACAGTAGCTCCTCTTCAGTCCAATACACTGTACGTGCTGGGAACAGACGCGAGTGCTATTTGCACTGTGTATGGCAAAGGGAGCACAATAGTGACTTTCCATACCAGAAAACAACTCCTGCTCGTAGGACCAGAAACTGCATGGGATTCAACTCCATTTAGGACTGGGAAACAAACGCTAGCTCGCGTTATAAGAAACACACTCTGCTTTTGAGAAAAGAACACTCTTCTACTCTACTGTGTTTCCTATAAGGCCAGAACAGTGAGCTTGCTCAGAACAATGGAATTGTTCTTCCTACACACACGGACCATATCTAGTTCAACTCTTCTTAGGAAACTGACAAGAACAGTAGCTCCTCTTCAGTCCAATACACTGTACGTGCTGGGAACAGACGCGAGTGCTATTTGCACTGTGTATGGCAAAGGGAGCACAATAGTGACTTTCCATACCAGAAAACAACTCTTGCTCGTAGTACCAGAAACTTCATGTGATTCAAATCCATTTAGGACTGGGAAACAAACTCTTGCTCACCCTACAAGAAACACACTCTGCTTTTGATAAAAGAGCACTCTTCTACTCTACTGTGTTTCCAATGGAGTCCGAACAGTGAGCTTGCTCAGAACAAAAGAACTGTGCTTACTACACACACGGGTCATATCTAGTTCAACTCTGCTTAGGAAACTGACAAGAACAGAAGCTCCTCTTCTTTCCAACACACTGTACTTGCTGGGAGCAGACGCGAGCGCTATTTGTACTGTGTGTGGCTAAGGGAGCACAATAGTGACTTTCCTTACCAGAAAACAACTCTTGCTCGTAGGACCAAAAACTGCATGTGATTCAACTCCATTTAGGACTGGGAAACAAACCCTAGCTCGCCTTACAAGAAACACACTCTGCTTTTGAGAAAAGAGCATGCTTCTACTCTACTGTGTTTCCAATAGGGCCAGAACAGTGAGCTTGCTCAGAACAAAAGAACTGTGCTTCCTAGACACACGGGACATATCTAGTTCAACTCTGCTTAGGAAACTGAGAAGAACAGTAGCTCCTCTTCACTCCAATACCCTGTACTTGCTGGGAACAGACGCGAGTTCTATTTGCACTGTGTATGGCAATGGGAGCACAATAGTGACTTTCCTTACCAGAAAACAACTCTTGCTCTTAGGACCAGAAACTGCATGGGATTCAACTCCATTTAGGACTGGGAAACAAAAGCTAGCTCGCCTTACAAGAAACACACTCTGCTTTAGAGAAAAGAGCACTCTTCTACTCTACTGTTTTTCCTATGGGGTCCAAACAGTGAGCTTGCTCAGAACAAAAGAACTGTGCTTCCTAAACACACGGACCATATGTAGTTCAACTCTGCTTAGATAACTGACAAGAACAGTAGCTCCTTTTTAAGTCCAATACACTGTACTTGCTGGGAACAGACGCGAGTGCTATTTGCACTGTGTATGGCAATGGGAGCACAATAGTGACTTTCCTTACCAGAAAACAACTCTTGCTCTTAGGACCAGAAACTGCATGTGATTCAACGCCATTTAGGACTGGGAAACAAATGCTAGCTCGCCTTACAAGAAACACACTCTGCTTTTGCGAAAAGAGCCCTCTTCTACTCTACTGTGTTTCCTATAGGGCCAGAACAGTGAGCTTGCTCAGATCAAATGAACTGTGCTTCCTAGACACACGGGCCTTATCTAGTTCAACTCTGCTTAGGAAACTGAGAAGAACAGTAGCTCCTCTTCAGTCCAATACACTGTAATTGTTGGGAACAGATGGGAGTGCTATTTGCACTGTGTATGGCAATGGGAGCGCAACAGTGACTTTCCTAACCAGAAAACAACTCTTGCTCGTAGGACCAGAAACTGCATGTGATTCAACTCCATTTAGGACTGGGAAACAAACGCTAGCTCGCCTTACAAGAAACACACTCTGCTTTTGAGAAAAAGCAATCTTCTATTCTACTGTGTTTCCTATGGGGTCCGAACAGTGAGCTTGATCAGAACAAAAGAACTGTGCTTCCTACACACATGGACCATATCTAGTTCAACTCTTCTTAGGAAACTGACAAGAACAGTAGCTCCTCGTCAGTCCGATACACTGTAATTCCTGGGAACAGACGCGAGGGCTATTTGCACTGTGTATGGCAAAAAGAGCTCAATAGTGACTTTCTTTACCAGAAAACATCTCTTGCTCGTAGGACCTGAAACTGCATGTGATTCAACTCCATTTAGGACTGGGAAACAAACGCTAGCTTGCCTTACAAAAAACACACTCTGCTTTTGAGAAAAGAGCACTCTTCTACTCTACTGTGTTTCCTATGGGGTCCGAACAGTGAGCTTGCTCAGAACAAAAGAACTGTGCTTCCTACACACACAGCCATATCTAGTTCAATTCTGCTTAGGAACCTGACAAGAACAGTAGATCCTCTTCAGTCCATACACTGTACTTGCTGCGATCAGACGCCAGTGCTATTTGTCCTGTGTATGGCAATGTCAGCACAATAGTGACTCTTCTTACCAGAAAAAAACTCTTACTTGTAGTACCAGAAACTGCATGGGTTTCAACTCCATTTAGGACTACGAAACAAACGCTAGCTCGCCTTACAAGAAACACACTCTGCTTTAGATAAAAGAGTACTCATCTACTCTACTGAGTTTCCTATAGGGCCAGAACAGTGAGCTTGATCAGAACATAAGAACTGTGCTTCCTACACACATGGACCATATCTAGTTCAACTCTGCTTAGGAATCTGATAAGAACAGTAGCTCCTCTTCAGTCCAAAACACTGTACTTGCTGGGCACAGACGGGAGTGCTATTTGCACTGTGTATGGCAATTGGAGCACAATAGTGACTCTTCTTACCAGAAAACAACTCTTGCTCGTAGGACCAAATACTGCATGTGACTCATCTCCATTTAGGACTGGGAAACAAATGCGAGCTCGCCTTACAAGAAACACACTCTGCTTTAGAGAAAAGAGCACTCTTCTACTCTACTGTGTTTCCTATAGGGCCAGAACAGTGAGCTTGCTCAGAACAAAAGAACTGTGCTTTCTACACACGGGCCATATCTAGTTCAACTCTGCTTAGGAAACTGACAAGAACAGTAGATCCTCTTCATTCCAATACACTGTACTTGCTGGGAACAGACGCGAGTGCTATTTGCACTGTGTATGGCATTTGGAGCACAATAGTGACTCTTCTTACCAGAAAACAACTCTTGCTCGTAGGACAAAAAACTGCCTGTGACTCAACTCTATTTAGGACTGGGAAACAAATGCGAGCTCGCCTTACAAGAAATACACTCTACTTTAGAGAAAAGAGCACTCTTCTACTCTACTGTGTTTCCTATAGGGCCAGAACAGTGAGCTTGCTCAGAACATAATAATTGTGCTTCCTACACACACCGGCCATATCTAGTTCAACTCTGCTTAGGAACCTGACAAGAACAGTAGATCCTCTTCAGTCCAATACACTGTACTTGCTCGGAACAGACGCGAGTGCTATTTGCACTGTGTATGGCAATGGGAGCACAATAGTGACTTTCCTTACCAGAAAACAACTCTTGCTCATAGGACTACAAACAGCATGTGATACAACGCCATTTAGGACTGAGAAACAAATGCTAGTGAGTCTTCTTACCAGAAAACAACTCTTGCTCGTAGTACTGTGTTTCCTATGGGTTCCAAACAGTGAGCTTGCTCAGGGCAAAAGAACTGTGCTTCCTACACACACGGATCATATCTAGTTCAACTCTGCTTAGGAAACTGACAAGAACAGTAGCACTTATTCAGTCCAATACACTGTACTTGCTGGGAACAGACGCGAGTGCTATTTGCACTGTGTATGGCAATGGGAGCGCAATGTGACTTTCCTTACCAGAAAACAACTCTTGTTCGTAGGACAGAAACTGCATGTGATTCAACTCCATTTAGGACTGGGAAACAAACGCTAGCTTGCCTTACAAAAAACACCCTCTGCTTTTGAGAAAAGAGCACTTTTCTACTCTACTGTGTTTCCTATGGGGTCTGAACAGCGAGCTTGCTCAGAACAAAAGAACTGTGCTTCCTACACACAGGGGCCATATGTAGTTCAACTCTGCTTAGGAAACTGACAGGAACAGTAGCTCCTCTTCAGTCCAATACACTGTACTTGCTGGGAGCAGAAGCGAGTGCTATTTGCACTGTATATGACATTGGGAGCTCAATAGTGACTCTTCTTACCAGAAAACAACTCTTGCTTGTAGGACCAAAAACTGCATGTGATTCAATTCCATTTAGGACTCGGAAACAAACGCTGGCTCTCCTTACAAGAAACACACTCTGCTTTTGAGAAAAGAGCACGCTTCTACTCTACTGTGTTTCCTATAGGGCCAGAACAGTCAGCTTGCTCAGAACAAAAGAACTGTGCTTCCTACACACACGGGCCATATCTAGTTCAACTCTGCTTAGGAAACTGACAAGAAGAGTAGATCCTCTTCAGTCCAATACACTGTACATGCTGGGAACAGACGCCCGTGCTATTTGCCCTGTGTATGACAATGGGAGCACAATAGTGACTCTTCTTACCAGAAAACAACTCTTGCTCGTAGGACCAGAAACTGCATGGGATTCATCTCCATTTAGGACTGGGAAAAAACGCTAACTTGCCTTACAAGAAACACACTCTGCTTTTGAGAAAAGAGCACTCTTCTACTCTACTGTGTTTCCTATGGGGTCCGAACAGTGAGCTTGCTCAGAACAAAAGAACTGTGCTTCCTACACACACGGGCCATATCTAGTTCAACTCTGGTTAGAAAACTGACAAGAACACTATCTCCTCCTCTGTCCAATACACTGTACTTGCTGGGAACAGACGCGAGTGCTATTTGCACTATGTATGGCAATGAGAGCACAATAGTGACTCTTCTTACCAGAAAACAACTCTTGCTCGTAGGACCAGAAACTGCATGGGATTCAACTCCGTTTCTGACTGGGAAACAAACACTAGCTAGCCTTACAAGAAACACACTCTGCTTTTGAGAAAAGAGCACTCTTCTACTCTACTGTGTTTCCTATAAGGCCAGAAGAGTGAGCTTGCTTAGAACAAAAGAACTGTGCTTCCTACACACACGGGCCATATCTAGTTCAACTCTGCTTAGGAAACTGACAAGAACAGTAGATCCTCCTCAGTCCAATACACTGTACATGCTGGGAACAGAAACCCGTGCTATTTGCCCTGTGTATGACAATGGGAGCGTAATTGTGACTCTTCTTACCAGAAAACAACTCTTGCTCGTAGGACCAGAAACTCCATGGGATTCATCTCCATTTAGGACTGGGAAACAAATGCTAGCTTGCCTTACAAGAAACACACTCTGCTTTTGAGAAAAGAGCACTCTTCTACTCTACTGTTTTTCCTATGGGGTCCGAACAGTGAGCTTGCTCAGAACAAAAGAACTGTGCTTCCTACACACACGGGCCATATCTAGTTCAACTCTGGTTAGAAAACTGACAAGAACAGTATCTCCTCTTCTGTCCAATACACTGTACTTGCTGGGATAGACGCGAGTGCTATTTGCACTGTGTATGGCAATGGGAGCGCAATAGTGACTCTTCTTACCAGAAAACAACTCTTGCTCGTAGGACCAGAAACTGCATGGGATACAACTCCGTTTCTGACTGGGAAACAAACACTAGCTAGCCTTACAAGAAACACACTCTGCTTTTGAGAAAAGAGCACTCTTCTACTCTACTGTGTTTCCTATAAGGCCAGAACAGTGAGCTTGCTCAGAACAAAAGAACTGTGATTCCTACACACATGGGCCATATCTAGTTCAACTCTGCTTCGGAAACTGACAAGAACAGTAGCTCCTCTTCAGTCCAATACACTGTACTTGCTGGGAGCAGACCCGAGTCCTATTTGCACTGGGTATGGCAAAGGGAGCACCATAGTGACTTTCCTTACCAGAAAACAACTCTTGCTCGTAGTACCAGAAACTGAATGTGATTCAATTCCTTTTAGGACTGGGAAACAAATGCTAGCTCGCCTTACAAGAAACACACTCTGCTTTCTAGAAAAGAGCACTCGCCTACTCTACAGTGTTTCCTATGGGGTCCGAACAGTGAGCTTGCTCAGAACAAAAGAACTGTGCTTCCTACACACACGGGCCATATCTAGTTCAACTCTGCTTAGGAAACAGACAAGAACAGTAGATCCTCCTCAGTCCAATACACTGTACATGCTGGGAACAGACACCCGTGCTATTTGCCCTGTGTATGACAATGGGAGCATAATGGTGACTCTTCTTTACCACAAAACAACTCTTGCTCGTAGGACCAGAAACTGCATGAGATTCAACTCCATTTATGACTGGGAAACGAATGCTAGCTTGCCTTACAAGAAACACACTCTGCTTTTGAGAAAAGAGCACTCTTCTACTCTACTGTGTTTCCTATGGTGTCCGAACAGTGAGCTTGCTCAGAAAACAAGAATTGTGCTTCCTACACACACGGGCCATATCTAGTTCAACTCTGCTTCGGAAACTGACAAGAACAGTATCTCCTCTTCAGTACAATACAGTGTACTTGCTGGGAGCAGACACGAGTGCTATTTGCACTGTGTATGGCAATGGGAGCACAATAGTGACTCTTCTTACCAGAAAACAACTCTTGCTCGTAGGACCAGAAACTGCATGGGATTCAACTTCGTTTCTGACTGGGAAACAAACACTAGCTAGCGTTACAAGAAACGCGCTCTGCTTTTGAGAAAAGAGCACTCTTCTACTCTACTGTGTTTCCTATAGGGCCAGAACAGTGAGCTTGCTCAGAACAATAGAACTGTGCTTCCTACACACACGGACCATATCTAGTTCAACTCTTCTTAGGAAACTGACAAGAACAGTAGCTCATCTTCAGTCCAATACACTGTACGTGCTGGGAACAGACGCGAGTGCTATTTGCACTGTGTATGGCAAAGGGAGCACAATAGTGACTTTCCTTACCAGAAAAAAACTCTTGCTCCTAGTACCAGAAACTGCATGTGATTCAAATCCATTTAGGACTGGGAAACAAACTCTAGCTCACCCTACAAGAAACACACTCTGCTTTTGAGAAAAGAGCACTCTTCTTCTCTACTGTGTTTCCTATAGGGCCAGAACAGTGAGCTTGCTCAGAACAAAAGAACTGTGCTTCCTACACACACGGGCCATATCTAGTTCAACTGTGCTTAGGAAACTGACAAGAACAGTAGCTCCTCTTCAGTCCAATACACTGTACGTGCTGGGAACAGACGCGAGTGCTATTTGCACTGTGTATGGCAAAGGGAGCACAATAGTGACTTTCCATACCAGAAAACAACTCCTGCTCGTAGGACCAGAAACTGCATGGGATTCAACTCCATTTAGGACTGGGAAACAAACGCTAGCTCGCGTTATAAGAAACACACTCTGCTTTTGAGAAAAGAACACTCTTCTACTCTACTGTGTTTCCTATAAGGCCAGAACAGTGAGCTTGCTCAGAACAATGGAATTGTTCTTCCTACACACACGGACCATATCTAGTTCAACTCTTCTTAGGAAACTGACAAGAACAGTAGCTCCTCTTCAGTCCAATACACTGTACGTGCTGGGAACAGACGCGAGTGCTATTTGCACTGTGTATGGCAAAGGGAGCACAATAGTGACTTTCCATACCAGAAAACAACTCTTGCTCGTAGTACCAGAAACTTCATGTGATTCAAATCCATTTAGGACTGGGAAACAAACTCTTGCTCACCCTACAAGAAACACACTCTGCTTTTGATAAAAGAGCACTCTTCTACTCTACTGTGTTTCCAATGGAGTCCGAACAGTGAGCTTGCTCAGAACAAAAGAACTGTGCTTACTACACACACGGGTCATATCTAGTTCAACTCTGCTTAGGAAACTGACAAGAACAGAAGCTCCTCTTCTTTCCAACACACTGTACTTGCTGGGAGCAGACGCGAGCGCTATTTGTACTGTGTGTGGCTAAGGAGCACAATAGTGACTTTCCTTACCAGAAAAAAACTCTTGCTCGTAGGACCAAAAACTGCATGTGATTCAACTCCATTTAGGACTGGGAAACAAACCCTAGCTCGCCTTACAAGAAACACACTCTGCTTTAGAGAAAAGAGCACGCTTCTACTCTACTGTGTTTCCTATAGGGCCAGAACAGTGAGCTTGCTCAGAACAAAAGAACTGTGTTTCCTAAACACACGGGCCATATCTAGTTCAACTCTGCTCAGGAAACAGACAAGAACAGTAGACCCTCTTCAGTCCAATACACTGTACTTGCTGGGAACAGACGCCAGTGCTATTTGCACTGTGTATGGCAATTAGACCACAATAGTGACTCATCTTACCAGAAAACAACTCTTGCTCATAGGACACAAAACTGCTTATGACTCAACTCCATTTGGGACTGGGAAACAAACGCTAGCTCGCCTTACAAGAAACACACTCTGCTTTTGAGAAAAGAGCACTCTTCTACTCTACTGTGTTTCCTATGGAGTCTGAACAGTGAGCTTGCTCAGAACAAAAGAAATGTCCTTCCTACACACACAGCCATATCTATTTCAATTCTGCTTAGGAACCTGACAAGAGCAGTAGATCCTCTTCAGTCCAATACACTGTACTTGCTGGGAACAGACGCCAGTGCTATTTGTCCTGTGTATGGCAATGGGAGCGCAGTAGTGACTCTTCTTACAAGAAAACAACTCTTGCTCGTAGGACAAGAAACTGCGTGTGATTCAACTCTGTTTCTGACTGGGAAACAAACACTAGCTAGCCTTACAAGAAACACAATCTGCTTTTGAGAAAAGAGCACTCGCCTACTTTACTGTGTTTCCTATGTGGTCCGAACAGCGAGCTTCCTCAGAACAAAAGATCTGTGCTTCCTACACACACGGGCCATATCTAGTTCAACTCTGCTTAGGAAACTGACAAGAACAGTAGATCCTCTTCAGTCCAATACACTGTACATGCTGGGAACAGACGCCATTGCTATTTGCCCTATGTATGAAAATGGGAGCGTAATAGTGACTCTTCTTAAAAGAAAACAACTCTTGCTCATAGGACCAGAAACTGCATGGGATTCAACTCCATTTATGACTTTGAAACGAACGCTAGCTCTCCTTAAAAGAAATACACTCTGCTTTTGAGAAAAGAGCACTCTTCTACTCTACTGTGTTTCCTATGGGTTCCGAACAGTGAGCTTGCTTAGAAAAAAAGAAATGTGCTTACTACACACACGTGTCATATCTAGTTCAACTCTGATTAGGAAACTGACAAGAACAGTAGCTCCTCTTCTTTCCACTACACTGTACTTGCTGGGAGCAGACGCGAGTGCTATTTGCACTGTGTGTGGCTAATGGAGCACAATACTTACTTCCATACCAGAAAACAACGCTTGCTTGTAGGACCAAAAACTGCATGTGATTCAACTCCATTTTGGACTGGGAAACAAACGCTAGCTCGCGTTATAAGAAACACACTCTGCTTTTGAGAAAAGAACACTCTTCTACTCTACTGTGTTTCCTATGGGTTCTGAACAGTGAGCTTGCTCAGAACAAAAGAACTGTGCTTCCTACACACACGATCATGTCTAGTTCAATTCTGCTTAGGAACCTGACAAGAACAGTAGATCCTCTTCAGTCCAATACACTGTACTTGCTGGGAACAGACACGAGTGCTATTTGTACTGTGTATGGCAATGGAAGCGCAATGTGACTTTCCTTACCAGAAAACAACTCTTGTTCGTAGGACCAGAAACTGCATGTGATTCAACTCCATTTAGGACTGGGAAACAAACGCTAGCTTGCCTTACAAAAAACACACTCTGCTTTTGAGAAAAGAGCACTTTTCTACTCTACTGTGTTTCCTATGGGGTCCGAAAGGTGAGCTTGCTCAGAACAAACGAACTGTGCTTCCTACACACACGGCCATATCTAGTTCAATTCTGATTAGGAACCTGACAAGAGCAGTAGATCCTCTTCAGTCCAATACACTGTACTTGCTGGGAACAGACGCCAGTGCTATTTGTCCTGTGTATGGCAATGGCAGCGCAATAGTGACTATTCTTAACATAAAACAACTCTTGCTCGTAGGACCAGAAAGTGCATGTGATTCCACTCCATTTAGGACCGGAAACAAACGCTAGCTCGCCTTACAGGAAACACACTCTGCTTTAGAGAAAAGAGCACTCTTCAACTCTACTGTGTTTCCGATGGGGTCCAAACAGTGAGCTTGCTCAGAACAAAAGAACTGTGCTTCCTACGCACACGGACCATATGTAGTTCAACTCTGCTTAGGAAACTGACAAGAGCAGTAGCTCCTTCAGTCCAATACACTGTACTTGCTCGGAAAAGCCTCAAGTGCTATTTGCCCTTTGTATGGCAATTGGAGCGCAATAGTGACTTTCCTTACCAGAAAACAACTCTTGTTCGTAGGACCAGAAACTGCATGTGATTCAACTCCATTTAGGACTAGGAAACAAACGCTAGCTCGCCTTACAAGAAACAAACTCTGCTTTTAAGAAAAGAGCACTCTTCTACTCTACTGTGTTTCCTATGGAGTCTAAACAGTGAGCTTGCTCAGAACAAAAGAAATGTCCTTCCTACACACACGGCCATATCTAGTTCAATTCTGCTTAGGAACCTGACAAGAGCAGTAGATCCTCTTCAGTCCAATACACTGAACTTGCTGGGAACAGACGCCAGTGCTATTTGTCCTGTGTATGGCAATGGGAGCGCAGTAGTGACTCTTCTTACAAGAAAACAACTCTTGCTCGTAGGACCAGTAACTGCATGGGATTCAACTCTGTTTCTGACTGGGAAACAAACACTAGGTAGCCTTACAAGAAACACACTCTGCTTTTGAAAAAAGAGCACTCTTCTACTCTACTGTGTTTCCTATGAGGTCCGAACAGCGAGCTTGCTCAGAACAAAAGAACTGTGCTTCCTACACACACGGGCCATATCTAGTTCAACTCTGCTTAGGAAACTGACAAGAACGGTAGATCCTCTTCAGTCCAATACACTGTACATGCTGAGAAAAGACGCCATTGCTATTTGCCCTGTGTATGAAAATGGGAGCATAATAGTGACTCTTCTTAAAAGAAAACAACTCTTGCTCATAGGACCAGAAACTGCATGGGATTCAACTCCATTTATGACTTTGAAACGAACGCTAGCTTGCCTTAAAAGAAACACACTCTGCTTTTGAGAAAAGAGCACTCTTCTACTCTACTGTGTTTCCTATGGGGTCCGAACAGTGAGCTTGCTTAGAAAAAAAGAACTGTGCTTACTACACACACGTGTCATATCTAGTTCCACTCTGCTTAGGAAACTGACAAGAACAGTAGCTCCTCTTCTTTCCAATACACTGTACTTGCTGGGAGCAGACGCGAGTGCTATTTGAACTGTGTGTGGCTAAAGGAGCACAATAGTTACTTTCCTTACCAGAAAACAACTCTTGCTCGTAGGACCAAAAACTGCATGTGATTCAACTCCATTTTGGACTGGGAAACAAACGATAGCTCGCCTTAAAATAAATACACTCTGCTTTTGAGAAAAGAGTACTCTTCTACTCTACTGTGTTTCCTATGGGGTCTGAACAGTGAGCTTGCTCAGAACAAAAGAACTGTGCTTCCTACACACACGGGCCATATCTAGTTCAACTCTGCTTAGGAAACTGACAAGAACAGTAGCTCCTCTTCAGTCCAATACACTGTACTTGCTGGGAGCAGAAGCGAGTGCTATTTGCACTGTATATGACATTGGGAGCTCAATAGTGACTCTTCTTACCAGAAAACAACTCTTGCTCGTAGGACCAGAAACTGCATGGGATTCAACTCCGTTTCTGACTGGGAAACAAACCCTAGCTCGCCTTACAAGAAACATACTCTGCTTTTGAGAAAAGAGCACTTTTCTACTCTACTGTGTTTCCTATAGGTTCAGAGCAGTGAGCTTGCTTAGAACAAAAGAACTGTGCTTCCTACACACACGGGCCATATCTAGTTCAACTCTGCTTAGGAAACTGACAAGAACAGTAGATCCTCCTCAGTCCAATACACTGTACATGCTGGGAACAGACACCCGTGCTATTTGCCCTGTGTATGACAATGGGAACGTAATTGTGACTCTTCTTACCAGAAAACAACTCTTGCTCGTAGGACCAGAAACTGCATGGGATTCAACTCCATTTATGACTGGGAAACGAATGCTAGCTCGCCTTACAAGAAACACACTCTGCTTTTGAGAAAAGAGCACTCTTCTACTCTACTGTGTTTCCTATGGTGTCCGAACAGTGAGCTTGCTCAGAAAAAAAGAACTGTGCTTCCTACACACACGGGCCATATCTAGTTCAACTCTGCTTAGGAAACTGAGAAGAACAGTATCTCCTCTTCAGTCCAATACACTGTACGTGCTGGGAACAGATGCGAGTGCTATTTGCACTGTGTATGGCAAAGGGAGCACAATAGTAACTTTCCATACCAGAAAACAACTCTTGCTCGTAGTACCAGAAACTGCATGTGATTCAAATCCATTTAGGACTGGGAAACAAACTCTAGCTCACCCTACAAGAAACACACTCTGCTTTTGAGAAAAGAGCACGCTTCTACTCTACTGTGTTTCCTATAGGGCCAGAACAGTGAGCTTGCTCAGAACAAAAGAACTGTGTTTCCTAAACACACGGGCCATATCTAGTTCAACTCTGCTCAGGAAACAGACAAGAACAGTAGACCCTCTTCAGTCCAATACACTGTACTTGCTGGGAAGAGATGCCAGTGCTATTTGCACTGTGTATGGCAATTGTACCACAATAGTGACTCATCTTACCAGAAAACAACTCTTGCTCATAGGACAAAAAACTGCATATGACTCAAATCCATTTGGGACTGGGAAACAAACTCTAGCTCGCTTTACAAGAAACACACTCTCCTTTTGAGAAAAGAGCACTCTTCTACTCTACTGTGTTTCCTATAGGGCCAAAACAGTGTGTTTGGTCAGAAAAAAAGAACTGTGCTTCCTACACACACGGGCCATATCTAGTTCAACTCCACTTAGGAAACTGAGAAGAACAGTAGCTCCTCTTCAGTCCAATACACTGTACTTGCTGCGAACAGACGGGAGGGCTATTTGCACTGTGTATGGCAATGAGAGCACAATAGTGACTTTCCTTACCAGAAAAAAAACTCTTGCTCGTAGGACCAGAAACTGCATGTGACTCAACTCCATTTAGGAATGGAAAACAAACGCTAGCACGCCTTACAAGAAACACACTCTGCTTTTGAGAAAAAAGCACTCTTCTACTCTACTGTGTTCCCTATGGGGTCCGAACAGTGAGCTTGCTCAGAACAAAAAAACTGTGCTTCCTACACACACGGCCATGTCTAGTTCAAGTCTGCTTAGGAACCTGACAAGAACAGTAGATCTTCTTCAGTCCAATACACTGTACTTGCTGCGAACAGACGCCAGTGCTATTTGTCCTGTGTATGGCAATGGCAGCGCAATAGTGAGTCTTCTTACCAGAAAACAACTCTTGCTCGTAGTACCAAAAACTGCATGGGATTCAACTCCATTTAGGACTGCAAAACAAACGCTAGCTCGCCTTACAAGAAACACACTTTGCTTTAGAGAAAAGAGCACTCTTCTACTCTACTGTGTTTCCTATGGGTTCCAAACAGTGAGCTTGCTCAGAACAAAAGAACTGTGCTTCCTATACACATGGATCATACCTATTTCAACTCTGCTTAGGAAACTGACAAGAACAGTAGCACTTATTCAGTCCAATACACTGTACTTGCTGGGAACAGACGCGAGTGCTATTTGCACTGTGTATGGCAATGGGAGCGCAATGTGACTTTCCTTACCAGAAAACAACTCTTGTTCGTAGGACCAGAAACTGCATGTGATTCAACTCCATTTAGGACTGGGAAACAAACGCTAGCTTGCCTTACAAAAAACACCCTCTGCTTTTGAGAAAAGAGCACTTCTCTACTCTACTGTGTTTCCTATGGTGTCCGAACAGTGAGCTTGCTCAGAACAAAAAAACTGTGCTTCCTACACACACGGCCATATCTAGTTCAATTCTGCTTAGGAACCTGACAAGAGCAGTAGATCCTCTTCAGTCCAATACACTGTACTTGCTGGGAACAGACGCCAGTGCTATTTGTCCTGTGTATGGCAATGGCAGCGCAATAGTGACTATTCTTAACATAAAACAACTCTTGCTCGTAGGAGCAGAAAGTGCATGTGATTCCACTCCATTTAGGACTGGGAAACAAATGCTAGCTCGCCTTACAAGAAACACACTCTGCTGTAGTGAAAAGAGCACTCTTCTACTCTACTGTGTTTCCTATGGGGTCCAAACAGTGAGCTTGCTCAGAACAAAGGAACTGTGCTTCCTACACACACGAACCATATGTAGTTCAACTCTGCTTAGGAAACTGACAAGAACAGTAGCTCCTCTTCTTTCCAATACACTGTACTTGCTGGGAGCAGACACGAGTGCTATTTGCACTGTGTGTGGCTAAAGGAGCACAATAGTTACTTCCTTACCAGAAAACAACTCTTGCTCGTAGGACCAAAAACTGCATGTGATTCAACTTCGTTTCTGACTGGGAAACAAACCATAGCTAGCCTTACAAGAAACACACTCTGCTTTTGAGAAAAGAGCACTCTTCTACTCTACTGTGTTTCCTATAGGGCCAGAACAGTGAGCTTGCTCAGAATAATAGAACTGTGCTTCCTACACACACGGACCATATCTAGTTCAACTCTTCTTAGGAAACTGACAAGAACAGTAGCTCCTCTTCAGTCCAATACACTGTACGTGCTGGGAACAGACGCGAGTGCTATTTGCACTGTGTATGGCAAAGGGAGCACAATAGTGACTTTCCTTACCAGAAAACAACTCTTGCTCCTAGTACCAGAAACTGCATGTGATTCAAATCCATTTAGGACTGGGAAACAAACTCTAGCTCACCCTACAAGAAACACACTCTGCTTTTGAGAAAAGAGCACTCTTCTTCTCTACTGTGTTTCCTATAGGGCCAGAACAGTGAGCTTGCTCAGAACAAAAGAACTGTGCTTCCTACACACACGGGCCATATCTAGTTCAACTCTGCTTAGGAAACTGACAAGAACAGTAGCTCCTCTTCTGTCCAATACACTGTACTTGCTGGGAACAGACATCAGTGATATTTGCCCTGTGTATGACAATGGGAGCACAATAGTGACTCTTCTTACCAGAAAACAACTCTTGCTCATAGGACCAGAAACTGCATGGGACTCAACTCCATTTAGGTCTTGGAAACAAACGCTAGCTTGCCTTACAAGAAACACACTCTGCCTTTGAGAAAAGAGCACTCTTCTACTCTACTGTGTTTCCTAAGGGTTCCGAAGAGAGAGTTTGCTCAGAACAAAAGAACTGAGCTTCCTACACACATGGCCATATCTAGTTAAACTCTGCTTCGGAAACTTACAAGAACAGTAGCTCCTCTTCAGTCCAATACACTGTACTTGCTAGGAGCAGACGTGAGTGCTATTTGCACTGTGTATGACAAAGGGAGCACCATAGTGACTTTCCTTACCAGAAAACAACTGTTGCTCGTAGTACCAGAAACTGCATGTGATTCAATTCCATTTAGGACTGGGAAACAAACGCTAGCTCCTCTTACAAGAAACACACTCTACTTTTGAGAAAAGAGCATTCTTCTACGCTACTGTGTTTCCTAAAGTGCCAAAACAGTGAGCTTGCTCAGAACAAAAGAACTGTGCTTCCTACACACACGGGCCATATCTAGTTCAACTCTGTTTAGGAAACTGACAAGAACAGTAGCTCCTCTTCAGTCCAATACACTGTACTTGCTAGGAGCAGACGTGAGTGCTATTTGCACTGTGTATGGCAAAGGGAGCGCAATAGTGACTCTTCTTACCAGAAAACAACTCTTGCTCGTAGGACCAGAAACTGCATGGGATTCAACTTCATTTCTCACTGGGAAACAAACATTAGCTAGCCTTACAAGAAACACACTCTGCTTTTGAGAAAAGAGCACTCTTCTACTCTACTGTGTTTCCTATAGGTTCAGAGCAGTGAGCTTGTTCAGAACAAAAGAACTGTGCTTCCTACACACACGGGCCATATCTAGTTCAACTCTGCTTAGGAAACTGACAAGAACAGTAGCTCCTCTTCTGTCTAATACAATGTACTTGCTGGGAGCAGAAGCGAGAGCTATTTGCACTGTGTATGACAATGGGAGCTCAATAGTGACACTTCCCACCAGAAAACAACTCTT